>NC_066530.1:12090431-12107931 GCF_024679095.1 Eriocheir sinensis
ACAAAAAATAAAGGGAAAGAAAAAAAAAGAAAATGGAGAGGGAGGGAAGAAACTGGTTAACGAGGGAGAGAATTAAGATTGGAGGGAAGGAAGGAGGGAGAGAAGAAGGAATGAATAGGAAAGAAGGGAAAGAAGACAAAAAGAAGAGAAAGAAAGAAAAGAAGAAGAAGGGGAAAGGGAGGGAAAAATGGCCAGTAAGGGAGAGAATGAAGGATGGAAAAGAGGGAAGGAGGGAGAGAAGAAGAAGGGAGTAAGGAAGAAACGAAGGAAGACATATAAATGAGAAAGAAGGGAAGAAGAAGAGGAAGGGAAGAAAATGGTTTGAGAGAATTAAGGATAGAAAAAAGGAAAGAAGGAGGAAAAGAAGAAGGGAGTAAAGAAGAAACGAAAGAAGACAAGTAAAAGAGAAAGAAGGGAAAGAAGAAAATGGAAAGGGAGGGAAGAATACGGTCAATGAGAGAATGAAGGTTAGAAAAGAGGAAAGGAGGAAGAAAAAAAAAGGGAGTAGGGAAAATACGAAGAGAAATAAATGAGAAAGAAGGAAAAGAAAAAGGGAGAGGGAGGGAGCGAAGAAATTGGTCAGTGAGGGAGAGAATTAAGGTGGGAGGGGAGGAAGGAGGGAGAAGGAGGGGGAGATAAGAAGGGGAGGGAGGGAGTGGAGGGGGGACTTAAGATTAATCAATACTAACCCAGAATTCTTTAGTCCCTTCACGAGACCAGTCTGAATCGCCTTCCCTTCCCCTGCACAGCCCGTTCGGCCCCTTCCGCAGTCCCCTAATTTAGTCCCCTCCTCCCTCGCACCCTTCAGCCCTGTCTTGTACCCTATAAGTCTCCTTTTGCTTTATGTTATTATCTATGTAGCCTTCCGTGACTCCGCAATCTCTTATAACATATTTTTTTAGCCCTTTTCTTAGCCCCTTTCTCCATAGTAGCTACCCGTTAACCCCTTTTGTTACCCTCTAAGCCCCTTTTCTATTGCCCCTCTCCCCCTTTTTTTTATATCTATGTAGCCCTTTTCTAAGTCCCTAACCTCTTATAACAGAATTTCTCAGTCCCTTTCTCAGCCCTTTCTTCCTTAGTCTCCCCTTAACCCCTTCCTTTGCCCTTTCTTCTTTAGTCTCCCCTCAACCCTCTCTATTTTATTTTCAATGTAGCCCCCTTCTGAATCCGCAACCTCTCATAACACATTCTTTTAGCCCTTTCCTTACCCTCTTCCTCCATAGTTTCTCTTGCCCCCCTCCCCCTTTTTTTTTATCTATGTAGCCCTTTTCTAAGTCCATAACCTCTTACAACAGAATTTCTCAGTCCCTTCCTTAGCCCTTTCTTCTTAGTCACCCCTCAACCCTCTCTAATACTCTCTAAGTCCCTGTTTTCTTGTACCGTCTTAGTCCCCTTTTGCTTTATTTTATTTTCGATGTAGCCCCCTTCTGAGTCTGCTACCTCTTATAACACATTCTTGTAGCCCTTTCCTTAGTCCCTTTCTCCATAGTGCCCGTCAACCCCTTCTGTTAACCTCTAAGCCCCTTTCCTCTTACCTCCCACCCTTTTTTTTTATATCTATGTAACCCTTTTCTAAGTCCATAACTTCTTACAGCAGAATTTCTCAGTCCCTTCCTTAACCCTTTTTTCTTTAGTCTCCGGTCATCCCTTTCCTTAGAGATTTCTTCCTTAGTCTCCCCTCAACCCCTTCCTTTGCCCTTTCTTCTTAAGTCTCCCCTCAACCCTCTCTTTTATTTTCGATGTAGCCCCCTTCTGAATCTGCAGCCTCTTATAGCACAATTTTTCAGCCCCTTCCTCAGTCCCTTGCTCTTAAACATCAGATTAGCCCTTCTTGGTTCCTTGTAAGACCCCCCTTTTCTCCCTGTTTTTATGTATGTAGTCCCTTTTTAAGTCACTAACCTCTTATAGTACAAATTTTCAGCCCCTTCCTCAGTCCCTTGCTCTTAAACATCAGATTAGCCCCTCTCGGTACCTTGTAAGCTCCCTTTTCTCTCCCTGTTTTTATGTATGTAGTCCCTTTTTAAGTCACTAACCTCTTATAGTACAATTTTTTAGCCCCTTCCTCAGTCCCTTGCTCTTAAACATCACATTAGCCCCTCTTGGTTCATTGTAAGACCCCCTTTTCTCCCTGTTTTTATGTTTGTAGTCCCTTTTTAAGTCACTAACCTCGTATAGTACAAATTTTTAGCCCCTTCCTCAGTCCCTTGCTCTTAAACATCAGATTAGCCCCTCTTGGTTCCTTGTAAGACCCGCTTTTCTCCCTGTTTTTATGTTTGTAGTCCCTTTTTAAGTCACTAACCTCTTATAGCACAATTTTTCAGCCCCTTCCTCAGTCCCTTGCTCTTAAACATCAGATTAGCCCTTCTTGGTTCCTTGTAAGACCCGCTTTTCTCCCTGTTTTTATGTATGTAGTCCCTTTTTAAGTCACTAACCTCTTATAGTACAAATTTTTAGCCCTTCCCCAATCCCTTCCTCATAGTTACCTTGTTAGCTCCTCTTGGTATACTCTCTTAGCCTCCGTTTCAGTTCCTATTTAGATTTTCTTCTGGTATAAGTCATCTAATAATTCCTTGTGTTGTACTAGTATAGCTATCAGCCCCTCCTTAGTCCCTTTTAATAGTACCTTCTTTCTTAGCCTTTTTTCTTAGTGATTTATAGCCCCTTGATAGCCTGTATGTAGTCCTGTGCGTTCTGTTTAGGTCTACTTTCAGCCCCTCTCATTTCTTTATCTCATCTTGCCCTCTGTTTATTTAAGTCCCCTTTCGATTGTTCTGTTCCTCTTTCTTCCATTTCCTCTTTCTCCTTGTTCTCTTTCTTGTCCTCGTCCTCGTCCTCCTCTTCTCCTCCTCCTCCACGTCCTTTCCCCTCTCCTCCTCCTCCTAATCTGTAGACACACACACACAAACACACGCCACCCACAAAATACCTGGAGTGGTTAACCATCGACTTCTTAAAGACTTGACTTGCCACATAAAGATCCAGGAGTGAGGAAGGGAATTAAGGAGGGAAAGAAAGAAGGAAGGAAGGAGGGAAGAAAGGAAGGAAGGAATGAATGAAGGAAGGAAGGAAGGAAGGAAGGAAGGAGAGAGGGAGGGAGGGAAGGAGGAAGGGAAAGAGGAAAGAAAGTAAGGAAGGAAGGAAGAAAAAAGAAAGAAAGGAAGGAAGGAAGGAACGAAGGAGCAAAGGAGCGAAGGAAGGAAGATAGAAAGGGAAGAAAAACAGGAAGGAAAGAAGGCAGGGAGAGAGGAAGGAAGGAAGGAAAGAAGGAAGGAAAAAGGAAGACAAGGAAATATAAAAGAGAAAAAGAAAGGAAGAAAGAAAAAAGAAAGAAGGGAGAGAGAAAGAAATGAGATGAACGAAATTGAGCAGAAAAAGAGGGAAAAATAAATGAAAAAGAAAGAGAAAAAGGAAAAGAAGGAAAGATAAGAAGAAAAAAAAGAGAAAAGAGAAAAGAAAGGAAAGAAGGAAAGCAACGAAATTCAGTAAAAAGAGAAGAATGAAAAAAAGAAAAAAAGAAAGGGGTGGGAAAGACGCAAGAAAGGGAGGAAAGAAGTGAGGGAGAACAGAAGGAAGGAAGGAAGGAAGGGAGGAGGGAAGGAGGGAAGGAAGGAAGGAAGGAAGGAAGGAAGGAAGGAAGGAAGGAGGGAATGAGGGAAGGAAGGAAGGAAGGAGGGAAGGAAGGAAGGAAGAAAGGAAGGAAGGAATAAGGGAAAGAAGGAAGGAAGGAAGAAGGGAAAGAAGGAAGGAAGGAAGGAAGGAAGGAAGGAAGGAATAAGGGAAAGAAGGAAGGAAGGAAGAAGGGAAAGAAGGAAGGAAGGAAGGAGGGAAGGAATAAAGGAGGTAGTGAGGCATTCCTAAGCCGGTCCTTAAGTCTTTGGTTCCTTTCATGGTCCTCCTCCTCCTCCTCCTCCTCCTCTTCTTTTTCGTCCTATATTCCTTCCTCCTCTCTTTCTCCATCCTTTGTCCTCTCTCTCTCCTCCTCCTCCTCCTCCTCCTCCTCCTCCTCCTCTTTGATCTTCCTCTCTCTTCGTCTATCTCTATTTTCATTTCTTTCTTCCTCGATTTTGTTTTAATCCTCTCCTCCTCCTCCTCCTCCTCCTTCTCCTCCTCCTCCTCCTCTTCCTCCTCCTCCTGCGGCGTCAAAGCATGTCTTCCTTCTCCATTTTCTGCACCTGGAGAGAGAGAGAGAGAGAGAGAGAGAGAGAGAGAGAGAGAGAGAGAGAGAGAGAGAGGAAGAGGAGGAGGAGGAGGAAGAGGAGGAGGAGGAGGTCGAAGGAGGAAAAAAATAAAAGGTATTGAATGGATGTGAAGGAAAAAGAAAATTGAGAGAGAGAGAGAGAGAATTAGATAGACTTAGATGACATCCAATTTAACTCGTGAATAATTAGAGAAGTAAGGAATTATTATTATTATTATTATTATTATTATTATTATTATTATTATTATTATTATTATTATTATTGTTATTAGTGGGCAAATCTTAATTAGTTTTCCTACCTGTTATAGTACGTCTCTCTCTCTCTCGTACCTCCATCTACAAATTGCTTTTTCCCTCGATCCTTTATCTTTTCCATTTATTTCTTTTATTTATTTTTTCTTCGTATTTCTGGGGAAGGAAAACAAAGGGGCACCTCTCCCCCCCCTTTGCGGAAACCTCATTAAAGGGACGGCTGTGTGTGTGTGTGTGTGTGTGTGTGTGTGTGTGTGTGTGTGTGTGTGTGTGTGTGTTTGGGTTAGCAGGTGTATGTGAGATGCAGGTGTTTGTGTTGGTTGTGGTGTGTGTGTGTGTGTGTGTGTGTGTGTGTGTGTGTGTGTGTGTGTCGTCTCGTGTAAGGGAAAGTGGTAATTTACTTGACTGAACGTGTGTGTGTGTGTGTGTGTGTGTGTGTGTGTGTGTGTGTGTGAGTACCGCGGACAAACTATATTGACTCATTAGGGAAGGTGATGGACAGGAAAAGGAGGGAGAGGAAGGGAGAGGAAAAGGAGAGAAAGAAGTTTTAAATAAAGAAAAAGGAGGAGAGAGAGGAAGTTGAGAAAACTGGAAGGAGAAGAGGGAGAGGAATAAAATGGAAATGGGAGTAAAGGAAATCAAGGAAGCGAAAGGAAGAGAAATTGATGAATGGAAAAGGAAGGGGAGCAGGAGGAGGAGGAGGAGGAGGAACACAAAGGAACACAAAGGAAGAACAAACAACAGCAGACCTGATGGTCCTTACGAGGCTGTTAGTGACAAGCTACACTAACTATGTAATCAAAGGTGGAAGATGAAGGACAGCAAAGGCGAAGGCTCATCCCCCCTCCCCCCCCCTCATCCCTCCAGCCAAAGCTGGCAGGAAAGGAAAAAGAACCATGCAGCATGGAAAAACTGCATGGAAATTACGTAGGAAAGAGGAAAGAACTACCATTTCTGCTACCACTAACCGGGCGATAAAAGCGGACAAGGACACCAGTAATCGAAAGAACTTAACGTTATTACGACAGTTGTTAAGGATTTATTGACTAAGATTGAGAGCGGTTTACAAATTTGATGTCTGATCTCTTTTAAAATTCTAGGGGTAATTTTGTCTGGACCAGAAGCTTTGCTTACTTTAATATTTTCAATTGTGCATAAAATGTCACTTTCTACGATGAGCACACCATTTAAAATCTTCGGCGGTTGAGGTGATAAACAATCTTCGTCGGTAAATACTGATGCGAAAAAGTTATTTAGGATTGTAGCCATTTCATTTTCATCGTTCGTGTGGTTACCATTATCATTAGCAAGCGGTCCGATACCACAAGTGAGTGACTTTTTTTTATTATTTACATAGCTAAAAAATTCTTTAGGATTAGATTTACTCGTTTCCGCTATATATTCTTCAAGATTTTTCTTGCTTCGTTTTATTAATTTCTTGGTTTCGCGGCGAATTCTGTCCAACTCTAGTTTGTCAGCCTCACTCTGGGTTGATTTGTATCTACTGTATATGCTTATGGCATTGTTCAATGTTGTGATGAAGTCCTCCCACGATTTATCAATATTTGTTTCCGTCGAAATTACAGTCTAGTTAGAATTCTTTAAAGTTGATCGGAGTCTTACGAAATTCGCTTTCTGAGGAGGAGGAGGAGGAGGAGGAAAAAGAAGAAAGATGTATAAAGAAAAAAATAATGAATTGATGAAAATATTAAAGAAAAATCGAACGAAAAATAGGAATAAATTTGAGAGAGAGAGAGAGAGAGAGAGAGAGAGAGAGAGAGAGAGAGAGAGAGAGAGAGAGAGAGAGAGAGAGAGAGAGAGAGAGAGAGAGAGAGAGAGAGAGAGAGAGAGAGAGAGAGAGAGAGAGAGAGAGAGAGAGAGAGAGAGAGAGAGAGAGAGAGAGAGAGAGAGAGAGAGAGAGAGAGAGAGAGAGAGAGACACACACACACACACACACACACACACACACACACACACACACACACACACACACACACACACACACACACACACACACACACTGATGTTAAGCCTTTCACACATCCTCCCTTATGCATGGGCTCCGTGTAAGCTGTCTGCCCTTATCTATAGGAGGAGGAGGAGAAGGAGGAGGAGGAGGAGGAGGAGGAGGAGGAGGAGGAGTAGGAGGAGAATGAGGAGGAGGAGTGTTGAAAGCTGGGATAGTTAAATTAATGATGAGAGAGATGAGGAGAGATAAGAGAAGAGGAGGAGGAGAAGGAGGACTAAGTGGAGGAGGAGGAGGAGGAGGAGAAGGAGGAGGAGATGAATGGAAGAGAAACTAATTACCTATACCATTATGACGCCATTCTCACTCCTACTCTCTCTCTCTCTCTCTCTCTCTCTCTCTCTCTCTCTCTCTCTCTCTCTCTCTCTCTCCCTCACACACACACACGTACACAAGCGCGCCCCAGGTCTTAATCAATGAATCAATATGGGGCTGACTCAGGCGTCCCGTGTCCTCCCGCGCTGCACTTTTCCTGGCCACTCGCTGCACGACTTCTCCTTCACTACACAATGTCCGGGGCTGGGGCGGGGCGGGGTGGAGCACTAGAGGGGCAAAACGGGGCTCTGGTTGGTATTGTCAGATACTCCCACCCCTCACTCCAACTATTTCCAAAGGCCGAAAAGGAGCTTAATCGAGTTCTAATGAGAGTTTCTTTAGGTTCACGGTACAGAAGAAGGCTCAGACTACCACCAGGGTCATAAAAGTACCCCTGGAAATGCCCTAAACTCCCACGAAAGACTAGTAAATTACGTGATCTTGGGCGCAGAAATGTTTAAAAATAAGGCCATAAAGGAGGCTAGTCGAGTTCTAATGAGTGTTCTTTTAGGTTCACGGTACAGAAGAAGGCTCAGACTACCACCAGGGTCATAAAAGTACCCCTGGAAATGCCCTAAACTCCCACGAAGGATTAGTAAATTACGTGTTCTTGGGCGCAGATAGGTTTAAAAATATGGCCCTCTGTATGTTTAGGGTTTGGGGTAAAACGGGGCACTGTATATATTTGAGAGCCAGGATTATATTTTTCGATGTTTTCGCCCCTCACAACAATTTATAAGTGCCAGAAAGGATATTAGTCTGGTTCTCATAAGTGTTTCTAACGTTTATTTTTTTTATTTATTTTTATCTTTTTTTTACAGCAGAGGAGACAGTGCAAGGGCGTAAAAAAGAGAAAACAATAATGAAAAAAAAAAGCCCGCTACTTACTCTCACTAGGTTCATAAAACTACCCATAGATGGTACCCGACACAACCTCTACGATAGTCCTGTTAAATTTTCACTAGGCTCATAAAACTACCCATGGAAATACTGAAAAACAACCTCCTAAGAAAACCTTGTCAAATGCGCATGTGTACCCAAGCTCTGAAATCTTTGAGACCATGAGAGCGTTTTATAACCTCCTCTACACAAGGGTCGGGACTGAGGCTTGACCGGACTTGAAGAGGGTCACAGCGGGGCACTATTTCGACAAGGGGTATTTCGTAGCCCTTATCTTTTCTACACAAGTTCCGGTGAGGTGGGATAAACCTTTGGGGGTGGGGGTGGGGTGCAGAAAGCCTGGGATAGATATTGCATTGTCTAGCCCAGGTGTGTATCGTACCGGCGATCGATGCAGTTTTTAATTTATGATGGGTGCCAGGTATCAGGTTGTCATGGAGAAAACAGGTAGATAAGTATTGACATTTTCATTTGTTTGTTTACGATAGAGCTGTATATAATAGAGTTACAGGAATGAATTGATGCTTTCGTGGAAGAAATAAATATGTGTTTGTGCGTGTGTGTGTATTTACCTTGTTAGAGTAGGATTGGAATGTTTGTAGTCTCGTGTTATCTCGGTTCCAAGTCTTCTTTTATCCAGCTTAAGTTTAAAGTCGTGAATATTCCTTGCCCGCACTTCCTCCTCCTCCTTCTCCTCCCCCCTCCTCCTCCTCCTCCTCCTCCTCCTCCTCTTCCTCCTTCTCCTTCCAAACATCAATACTTAGATACAGGAAACTACATATCGACATTTTACCACATTCAGCCTCCTTTACCGTGTGTGTGTGTGTGTGTGTGTGTGTGTGTGTGTGTGTGTGTGTGTGTGTGTGTGTGTGTGTGTGTGTGTGTGTGTGTGTGTGTGTGTGTGTGTGTGTGTGTGTGTGTGTGTGTGTGTGTGTGTGTGTGTGTGTGTGTGTGTGTGTAGTGAAATACTGCTGTCATGCATCCCAGAACACAATTAATGACTCAACCTGTAATTTGCGACCATATTTTACAAGCTCTCCCTTCCTAGTCTAAGCCCTTGAGGTCAGGTCCAACACTGTCTAGACAACCTCTTTACTTACAAGCTTTCTATGCGACGCTTTTACGGGTATGGGCAAATCTAACACGTATATAATCTCTGTTAGTAGTAGTAGTAGTAGTAGTAGTAGTAGAGGTAGTGGTAGTAGTAGTAGTGGAGCGCAAATTTACCAAGAAAAAAACTAATTGGAAGTGAAGTACGAGGAATTCAGCGAAGGGGAAAATAGTTTGGAACCTGCCGCTGGTTTTTGAGCTGGTGGTAATGACTGACATTTCTTAGTGAGGGAGAGCTTGGCGTGCGGTCGATGTGTGTGTGTGTGGGAGTGAACGGAGGAAGAGAAAATGAAAGAAAGAATAAACAGGTACGAGAAGAAAAGGTAGATATATAAGAAAAACTAAATAACTAAGGAAAAGGAAGAGATGGAAAGAGAAAGGAAAAGGAGAAGGAGGAGAGAAAATAAGGGAGGGAAAAGAAAGAGAATTGGGAAGATAATAAACGAGAAGGAGAAAAGAAGGAAGTAAAGGAAAGGCGAAGGAAGGAAAGGAAGGCAAGGGAAGGGAAGGAAAGGGAAAGGAGAATACAGTGAAAGGAAGAAGAAAGAAAGAAAAGGGAAGGAAGACAAGTGAATGGGTGGCAAGGGAAAAAAAGAGAAGGGAAGGGAAGGAAAGGGAAGGGAAGGGAAATACAGTAGAAGGAAGGAGAAAGAAAGAAAAGAAAAGAAAGGCGAGCGAAGGGAAGGAAGACAAGGGAATGGGTAACAAGGGAAAGGGAAGGGAAGGGAAGGGAAAGGAAGGGAAGGGAAGGGAAGAAAAGGGAAAAACAGTAGAAGGAAGGAGAAAGAAAAAAAGAGGAAAGGCGGGGGAAGGGAAGGAAGACAAGGGAAGAGAAGGGAAGCGAAGGGACGGAAAAGAAAGGGAAGGAAATCGAAAGAAAGCGAGGTAAAGGAATAGTCTCAGAGTGGAATGTTATTAACAGGGTGGAACGAAAGCCGTCAAGAAGTGGAATAAAAAAAAAAAAAAAGAAGATTAAGAAAAGTCCACCAAGAAGGAAGGAAGGAAGGGAGGAAGGAAGGAAGAGAGAGAGAGAGAGAGAGAGAGAGAGAGAGAGAGAGAGAGAGAGAGAGAGAGAGAGAGAGTAATTGAGCAACGATGGAGAGAATGAGGGAGAGGGAAGAAAGAGGGAAGGAAATTAAACAAAGGAATTGGAGGAAAAAGAGAAAAAAGTAAAGAGCGAAGAAGGGAGAGAGAGGGAGAGAAGGAAGGAGAGGGAAGAGAAGGACGAACTTGACTAATAATAAACCCTCTTATGAATTATTTAAAGCGAACACACACACACACACACACACACACACACACACACACACACACACACACACACACACACACACTCTCACACACACACACACACTTTTTTTCCCTCTCTCTCTCTCACTCCTGTCCCCTTCCTGTCTTTCCTCCTCCTCCTCCTCCTCCTCCTCCCCCGCACGCAACCACGTTTAAAAGGTACACACGCAAACCTCATAGAAAGGCTGTGTGCGTGTGTGAACGTGTGTGTGCGTGTGTGTGTGCGTGTGTGTATGTATGTAGAGCTCCTTCCGTCCGCTTAGAACGTGTGTGTGTGTGTGTGTGTGTGTGTGTGTGTGTGTGTGTGTGTGTGTGTGTGTAGATGAGTTTTGGCGCATTAGAACAGGTGTGTGTGTGTGTGTGTGTGTGTGTGTGTGTGTGTGTGTGTGTGTGTGTGTGTGTGTGTGTCCCTGAGTGGTCTTAAGCCCCAGGCATCGACTTGGTCTCCTTCCTCCTCTTCCTCTTCCTCTTCCTCTTCCTCTTCTTCCCCCCTTCCTCTCCTCCTCCTCCTCCTCCTCCTTAATCCTTTTCCACATCTTGCTTTATCCGTCCCTGTCTGTTTGTTTGCATGATCTGTTTGTCCCTTTGTCTGTCTGTCTGTCTGTCTGTCTGATTCTCTCTCTCTCTCTCTCTCTCTCTCTCTCTCTCTCTCTCTCTTCGTGTTTTTCCTCCTCATTTTCTGATTTTCTTTGTTTTTGCGTTGACTGACTCACCATTTCCTCCTCCTCCTCCTCCTCCTCCTCTTCCTCCTACTTCTGCTGAGTTGTTAATTGTCCTCTCTTGTCCTCTTGTTTCCGTTCTTCCCTTCCTCTTGTTTTCTCTTCCTCTTCTTCCATTCTTTCGCTCTCTCTTTCGTTCTCTCTTTCTCTTCTTCTTGTTCGTGTTATTTTATCCCCTTTTTATCGTGTCTACCTTTTCTCTATCTTCTGGGTTCTCGTTTTTTTTTTTTTTTCGTTGCCTCGTTCTCTCGTTCTCTTGTTCTCGTGTTCTTCCGATTTTTCGTTATGTCTTCTCGTTCCCTTGTTCTCGCATTCTTTCGTTCTCCCATTCCTTCATTTATCGTTTTTCTCCTCTCTTTTTCTTTTGCCTTCTCTTTTGTTTTGTTTTTCTCTCTCTCTTTCTCTTGCTTCCTCGTTCGTTCGTCTCTTCGTGTTTTCCTAATCTCTTCTCGTTTCTCCTCCTTTATTTCTCATTCTCTCCTCCTCTTATTCCTTCATTCACCGTTTTTCTTTCCTCTCTTCTTCTTTTTCCCTCTCTTTTGTTTTTTCTTGTTCTCTTTCTCTTGCTTCCTCGTTCGTGTTTTCCTAATCTCTTCGTTTCTCCTCTATTTATCATTCTTTCACTCCTTCTCCATTCGTTCTTTCCTTGTCTCCTCCTTTCGCTCTCTTCCTCTCTTTCCCTCGTTCATCCGCTCTCTTTTCCTCTCTTTTTTCTATTTCACTCTTTCCCTTGTTCTTCTGTCTGTTTTTCCTCTTCTTTTTCTCTTGTTTTTCCCTCTTCTCTCTTTCTCTCGTTCTTTCCTCCATTCGTCTTTTCCTTGTTCTCTCTCTCTCTCTCTCTCTCTCTCTCTCTCTCTCTCTCTCTCTCTCTCTCTCTCTCTCTCTCTCTCTCTCTCTCTCTCTCTCTCTCTCTCTCTCTCTCTCTTTATTTAAACAAATTTTTACAAAAAAAAGGAGGCTCAAAATTACACTTTTTCGGTATAATTATTCTAAGAGCCTGTGTATGGGACAAATTGAATTGTCGAATGTTGAAACATACAAACATACAAATACAAAATACGAAAAAAAAATAAAGAAAAACATGTAAAAACAATATGGAATAATGTCAGTTTGTCACTTCATATTTATAGTTTATAGCACTAGCGCACTTGGGTGTCCCTCACGCCACCTGTGAGCAGCCAGCTTCACCTGCTGCGTGCTCATGTTCTCCACTTGGGGAGTGGCTGCCGTGAACATGTTCCACAGGCGTGTGGTCCTGGCTATATAGGTGCGCTGGTGCTGCCTCGAGTGTGATCGAGGCACCTCCACGAGCTGGTCACCGGAGAGTGTAGTCCGGGTGAACCTCTGAGCAGCGCGTGGAGGGAGCCTCAAGCTGCTGAGGTGGGGAACCCCCTGCACCTGGGCTTTGTGACACACCACCAGTGCTGAGACATCACGGCGGTGCTCCAGCGATGTCACAGTGGCAGACGACTCCTCCAGGTGCTCGCTGGCCTCCACCAGACGCAGTGCTCGTCGCTGCACCGCATCGAGCTTCTATATGCGGGTGGCGGCACTCGACATCCAGCGCAGGGCACCGTACTCTAGATACGAACGTATCTGTGCCTTGAACAGAGTGAAAATGCCCCGTGGGTCAAGGGTTCCCGCCACCCTTCGCAGAGCAGAGACTCGCTGGGAGGCCAGGCGGGCAACAGCTCGGACGTGGTGGTTGAAGCGCAGGCTTTGGTCCATAGTCACTCCCAGGACCTTGATGTGGTCCTGGAGGGGCAGACTCTTGCCTCCAAGACGCAGTTGGCCTGAGACTGCTCGAGAGGCGTCTGGGGACTGTTAGATGACCATGGCCTGCGTCTTCTCCGGAGCGAGAGTGACCTGCCACCCTTCTCCCCAATGCTCCACTAGCCTGAGCTGCCTGTTGATCTCCTCGACGGCGCGCTGGCTGTCGGGGCGGCAGTAGGAGCGGGAGAGTGTGCTGTCATCGGCGTAGGCTGACACTGTCGATTGCTGCCGGAGGAGATCGTCGATATATATATGTTCCACAGGATTGGGCCAAGCACGGAACCCTGTGGAACTGAGGCATGCACTGGTGAAGGCCTTGATGACTGCCCGTTGATCACCACCTGAAGGGTCCTCCCCTGGAGGTAATCCTTGAGCAGCATCAGTAGGGCACCCTGGACACCTTTAGCTCGAAGCTTCTCAATGAGCCCCGCGTGCCAAACCCTGTCAAAGGCTCCAGCAATATCCAGGGCTACCACGAGTGTGTCCAGGCCTCTCTCTCTCTCTCTCTCTCTCTCTCTCCTTCATTGTCTTGTTCTTTCATTTCGTTTTCTTTTCCTCTCTTTCCTTCATTTCCTTTTTTCTTTTTCTTTCATTTCGTTCTCTTTCCTCACGCTCATTGATTTCCTCCTCTGCCTTTCGTTCTCTTCTTTCTTTCTTTTATTTCGTCTTCTTTTCCTCTTTCTTTCCTCGCTTTTCCCAATTCTTTCTTCCTTTCGTTTTTTTTGTATTTCGTTCTCTCTTCCACTCTTTCTTTCGCTCCTATCCTGCCGTTCTCTCATTTTTCCATTCTCTCACCTTTTCGTTCTCTCTTCCTCTCCTTCTGCCGTTCCTTCATTCTTCCATTCTCTCGTCTTTTCATTCTCTCTTTCTCTCTTTCTGTCGTTCCCTCATTCTCTCGTTCTCTTGTCCCGTTATTTCCACCTCTCGTTCCTCCGTTCTCCCGTTCTCTCACTGTCCCTCGTTCTTTCCTCTTGTTCCTTCATTTCATTCTTTCCTCCTCTTTTCTTTTCTCCACTTATCCTTTTGTTCCTTCTCCCTTCCTTCCGTCCCTCGCCCCCTCGTCCCCGCCACTCCACCGCGTCCTCCTCGCCTCTCCTAATCACTTCCTGACCCCGCCGCCGCGCCGTCCACCGCCGTCGCTCGCCAACAGAATTATCGTATTAGTTCGGTCATTGACAACACCCATTATCCTTCAAGCCGCTAACTGGACCTGCCTGCCCTACCTCGGCCTTCCTTACTTTACCCTAGCCTACCCTACCCTAACCTACCCTGCCTTACCAATTCCTCCCCTACCCTACGTTACCATACCAGTTCTTATCCTACCCTATCCTACCCTACCCTAGCCTAGCCTACCCTACCCTACCCTACCCTACCCTACCCTACCCTGCCTTACCAATTCCTGCCCTACCCTACGTTACCATACCAATTCCTATCCTACCGTACCCAATCCTACCCTTCCTGAACCTAACCTACCTTACCTTACCATACCTTACCTTTTCCTTTTCTTTCCGTCCTTTTCCTCCCCTTCCCTTCCCTTCCCCTCCCTTCCCTTCCCTTCTCCTCTTATGCCCAACCTTTACTTCAACTTTATTTTATCATACCTTACCTTACCTTACCTTACCTCACTTCACCTTTCCTTACCTTACCTTACCTTACCTTACCTTACCTTACCTTACCTTACCTTACCTTACCTTACCTTACCTAATCTTACCTTACCTTACCTTACCTTACCTTACCTTACCTTACCTTACCTTACCTTACCTTACCTTTCCTTACCTTACCTTACCTCACCTCACCTCACCTTACCTTACCTTACCCTACCTTGCCTTCCCATCCCTACCCTTTCTTTTCCTTTTCATCCCTTCCCTTCCCTTCCCTTGCCATACCTTGCTTTCCCTTCCCTTCCTTTCCTTTCCTTTCCCTTCCCTTCTTACGTCCCTTCCCTTCTCTTACTTCACCTTACCTCACCTTACCTTACCTTACCTTACCTTACCTTACCTTACCTTACCTTACCTTACCTTTCCCTTGCCCATTCCAGCCGTCTTAAATTTCCCTCTTGACTCGCTCGCCCTCTTGAGAAACCGATTGGAGAGAGGGAGGAGTGGAAGGCTGATTGGGAGTGGGATGAGAGGGAGGAGGAGGAGTTGGAGGAGTGGGGGGGGAGAGGGAAGAGTGGGAAGAGGTATTGGAGTGGTTACGAGTGGGAGGAAAAGACTGAATTATGTGGTAAGAAATCAACGAGAGAGAGAGAGAGTACGTTGGGAAAGGTCTATTGTTTACTGGCTTTGTAATAGTTGAAAGTGATGATGATGATGATGATGATGATGGAATGGAAATGAAGGAAAGGGAAAAGAAGGAAAGATGTAAGAGAGAGAGAGAGAGAGAGAGAGAGAGAGAGAGAGAGAGAGAGAGAGAGAGAGAGAGAGAGAGAGAGAGAGAGAGAGTCCTTATGTATACCAACGACCCACACACACTCAGCCTCCTCCTCCTCCTCCTCCTCCTCCTCCTCCTCCTCCTCCTCCTCCTCTTCCTGCTCCTCGTCCCTTTGTTCACCTCTTTTTATAACACTTTCCTGCCCTGCTGCGTCGACATTTGGGTCAAGACACGAAGGAAACACGTCTGCCTCGCCTCCTTACCCTCCATTATGTGACTCTTGCTCCATTGTTTCACCGAGAGAGAGAGAGAGAGAGAGAGAGAGAGAGAGAGAGAGAGAGAGAGAGAGAGAGAGAGAAATTGGAGCAGAAAACGGGAAAGGGAAATTAAGTGAATGGAAGGGAAGGAAGAGGAGGAGGTGCAGTAGTAGTAGTAGTAGTAGTAGTAGTAGTAGTAGTAGTAGTAGTAGTAGTAGTAGTTGTTGTAGTAGTAGTAGTAGTAGTAGTAGTAGTAGGCTGATATCGTAATAACAACCTACCATCAAGGCTTCGGTCACCGTCGCAGTCTTTGAAGGTCTTATTGGCTTCAGTGCTGGTAACGAGACCCAGGAAGCCCCTAAAGCGACGCCCCCCCCTTACCGCCCCCAACCCCCACACACGCACCCACACATGCACACACACATGCACACACACACACACCTCGCCTGACCTAGTGGTACCTCTCACGCCGGATATTGTAAAAGTTTCAAATCTCGCGCAAATGTAAGACCCATATTCTCAAACCTCCCGCGGCTCACACACCCGTATTTAACAAGGCTTTCGTGGGGGTTATGGCGGGGATTTCCTTGGCTAGTCTTATGAGCCTGGTGATAGTCTGACAAGGCTTATTCCCCGTGGATGCGGAAAAGCACTCTTGAAAAACCGATTACTCTCCTTTGTGGCTTTTTTAGATATTTGTTGTGAGAGCGGAAAGCGCCAGAGGATACGAGCTTAAGTGTGCCTTGGTACCGGATAATCTATGCTCAAGACTCAGTCCCTTGTGAAACAGTATCTGCCTGCGGTCATGTTATAAGTTTTACCGCTATCGGCCGTTCCCATGTGGTCACTTCCACCAGTATCAGAGTCAGGTAATGCTTCCTACACCCACATTACAAGCTCTTTCCCTTGAACAAACTCTCCCTTTCTTGTCCGTTCCCTTGAGGTCTGTTCCACCAATATCAGTGTGCCATATCTTGTTTTAAGTTTAACATTTATTGCCCGTTCCCTTGAGGTCACTTCCACCAATATCAGAGTCAGGTAATGTTTAGTTCACCCACATTACAAGTTCTCTCTTCTTAGGCCATTCCCTTGAGGTCACTTTCTTCAATATCAGCGTGTCAGAATCTCTTCCCTAAACTCATGTTACAAGCTCTCATTATTACAAGCTCTTCCCATGTTACAAGTTCTCTCTTCTTAGGCCATTCCCTTGAGGTCACTTTCTTCAATATCAGCGTGTCAGAATTTCTTCCCTAAGCTCCTGTTACAAGCTCTCATTATTACAAGCTCTTCCCATGTTACAAGCTCTCTCTTCTTAGGCCATTCCCTTGAGGTCACTTTCTTCAATATCAGCGTGTCAGAATCTCTTCCCTAAGCTCCTGTTACAAGCTCTCATTATTGCAAGCTCTTACCACATTACAAGATTTTCCTGTTACAAGTTCTCTCATTTTAAGTCATTTCTTTGGGGTCGCTTCCACCAATATCAGTGCGCCAGATTCTATTTTAATTATCTATCATGATATTCCAACCTCTCACCAGATTACAACCTTTCATCGTATTATACACTCTCCTCATATTACAAACTCCCTCCCTCGGCTGTTCCCTTGAGGTCATTTCCATCAATATCAGTGTGCCAGATTCTATTCTCTATCCTGATATTAAAAGCCATTGCCAGATTACAAGCTTTCATCAGATTACAAACTCTCCCTTCCTCGTTCATTCCCTCGGGTCATTTTCACGAATATCAGAGTATCAGATCCTGTTCCCCACGCCCTTTATACAATCTCTTTGCATAGTACAAGCTTTCCACATTTAACTATCTTTCCCGTATTAAAAGTTCTCCCTTCTCCGGCCATTCCCTCGAGATCAGTTCCAAAGATACCAGTGTCCCTGTTCCTCTTCCCTACGCCCTTGATAAAAGCCCTATGCATATTATATATTTTTTTCTATATTACAAGTTTCCCCTAAATAACAAAGCTTTCTCATATTAAAAGCTCTCCTTACCTCGGCCATTCCCTTGTTATCACTTCTACCAATATCAATCAGCGAGACGATGTTCCCTACAAGCACTCCATGAACCACTCTGATGGGTTAATTACCGTATCCAGTCTATTTATCTCCTCTGTTAGTAATGGCATGAAGCAAGTTTGAAAAGAAGATAAGTAATTGGAAGGGAAAGGATATGGAATTCAACGTAGGCGAAGAACTTAAGCTTAATTAGTGATGGCTGGTGGTAGGGAAGGAGAGCTTGAAATATGGCTGGAATTGGTGCCCGGGGAATGGTTTATGT
>NC_066530.1:12112931-12182931 GCF_024679095.1 Eriocheir sinensis
CGATGTAAATAGAGAAACTGATAAACAGAGATGAAAAACAAACATATAAACAAACTAAGAGATGGAGGAAAGTGGAAAACATCAGGAAAATTATTTGCTATAGAGTAGACAAGTAATAGCTGATGATGATAATGATGAAGCAAATAAACAACTCACTAAACAGAGATAACAAAAAAACATAGAGATAGATAAAGAGATGGAAAACATTACGAAATTCCTTTGTTATATAGTAGACAAGTAATACCAGTTAGCGATAATAATGAAGATATGTTTAGACAACTCAATAAACAGAGATAAACAATAAACACAGAGATACGCGGATAGAGAGATCAACAAGGGAGGGCGGCGCGTGTGGGTTGCCGGTACACCTGCGCCGGTTAATTAATAGGCAAGGGGGGTGGTGGGAGGGACACAGGGGGGAAGGGGGGCGTGTTCCAGGTGACTTCCCCGCGCACAAAGGTTTGAAGGTCGGCTTAAATAATGAGCGGATGAGCCTGTTAACATCACCTGCACGACTGTCAGGCGCGGATAGGAGGGGTGGATAGATGGATAGATAGATGGATAGATAGATAGATGGATGGATAGATGGATAGATAGATGGATAGATTGATAAATGGATAGATGGATGGGTACATGGATAGATGGTGAGAGATTGAGATTAAGTAGCTAGATAGAAAGATAGGTAGAGATAGATAGACAGCTAGACAGGTAGATAGATAGACAGACAGAGAGACAGACAGACAGGTGAGAAAAAACACACACACACACACACACACACACACACACACACACACACACACACACACACACACACACACATCCTCATCTCCCCCCCCCCCCCACACAAACACCCCTTCATTCATCACCCCCAAAACACACACACACACACACACACACACACACACACACACACACACACACACACACACACACACACACACACACACACACACACACACACACACACACACACACACACACACACACACACACACACACACACACACACACATCCACAGCCACACACAAAAGATACAGATAAGATTCCTTGACCATAACACACACATCCCCTCCCCACTCCCCCCTCCCCTATCCCCTCTCCCCCTCCCCCCCACACCTCCCCCACACCCACACAAAGACACATTACACACTCCCGGAGCAGCCGGCGCCCATAATGCTACCTTTGTGCCTGGCCTGAAAAGGTGGTGCCTAGAGGTGCTCTCACAGGTGGAAATGCTCTCAAAAAAAGCCTGGCCCTCTTAATTAAAACTGAGAGGAAGGACGACGAGGAGGAGGAGGAGGAGGAGGAGGAGGAGGAGGAGGTAGTTCAAGGTTGGGTGGGACAGAGGAACGAGGGCAGAGAGAGAGAGAGAGAGAGAGGAGAGTGTTGGAGAAAATTTAATAACAGGTAAATATTTTAATCTTGTTATCCATAAATTCTCCATTTTCTTTTCCAGCATTTTTATTTTTGTTTCTTTCCTCTCTCTCTCTCTCTCTCTCTCTCTCTCTCTCTCTCTCTCTGCTTCCTTCCCACTTTTCTTCGCCTTTTTCCTCTCTTTCTTTCCTTTTTCAGCATTTTCCTCCTTTTCTCTCTTCGTATCTCCCTCTCTCTTTCTTTTTCACTCTTCTCTCTTCCTCTCTGACCTCTTTACTTCCTTTCCTCTTTTCTTAACTTTCCTCTCAGTCTTTTCATTTCCTCTTGCGTTTCTCTCTTTCATCTTCTCTCTTTGTTTTTTTCTTCTTGTTCTCCACTCATTTATTTATTTGTCTTCCTTTTCTTTCTTCGTTTTTTCCTTACATTTTCCATCATTCTGTTCCTACTTTCCTTATTTCTTTCTTCCTATCTCCTTGCTTCTTTCCTTTCTTCTATCTCTCCTTCATCCCTTCTCTCGTTCCCTTCCTTCCTTCCCCCTTTCCTTCCATCTTCCTTCCTACCCCTCTTTACCTCCTTCCTTCTTTCCTTCTTTCCCTTCTTCCTGTTCTTCCTCTCTTACTTACCTCCACTTTTCTTCTTCTCTCTTAATTCTTTTCTTCCTATTCCCTCCTTCAATCCTTCCCTCCCTGCTTCCTTCTCTCCCTAAGGATGATGAGTTATGAATATGAATATGAGGAGGAGGAGGAGGAGGAGGAGGAGGAGGAGGAGGAGGAGGAGGAGGAGGAGGAGGAGGAGGAGGTCGCTGCGTCATCGGTTAATTAATATTGATTTTCTTAACATCAATACAAATGAGAGAGAGAGAGAGAGAGAGAGAGAGAGAGAAGGGGGACGTGATGGTGGTGGAAGTTATGGTTCGAAAGTTCATTAGTCTCTCTCTCTCTCTCTCTCTCTCTCTCTCTCTCTCTCGTCATTTTTCCCGTTTTTTCCTCACACGTTTCATTTTACTTCTGTCCGATTTTTTTCCCGCGGGTTATTTTTCCACGATTTTTTGCCGCGACTTTTTTCACCGTGCGTTCCATATTATTAGTGAAGCTGAATGGGAGGGAAACACGAGGGCCTGGAAACCGCTGCTGGGGAAGATATTATTATTATTATTATTATTATTATTATTATTATTATTATTATTATTATTATTATTATTATTATTATTATTATTATTATTATTATTATTATTATTATTATTATTATTATTATTATTATTATTATTATTATTATTATTATTATTATTATTATTATTATTATCGTGGCTTATCTCGTTTTAGTTCTCTTGCAGTTTATATTTTTAAGGTCGATATTTTTTCATTTGTAAGATTGGCATACATATATACATACATACATACATACATACATACATGCATAACACACACACACACACACACACACACACACACACACACACACACACACACACACACACACACACACACACACACACACACACACCTTTAAAAGACACCGTTGCATGACCTCACATTTCAGCATACCTCCTCCTCCTCCTCCTGTTCTTCCTCCTCCTCCTCCTCCTCCTCCTCCTGTTCTTCCTCCTCTTCTTCCTTGTCTTCCTCCTCCACTTCTTCCTCCTCCAGGCCAGGATTTTGTTGTAAAGCGAGAGAGAGAGAGAGAGAGAGAGAGAGAGAGAGAGAGAGAGAGAGAGAGAGAGAGAGAGAGAGAGAGAGAATAAGCTTTCCTCCATTTGGTTGCTGCATCTGAGTCACCCTCCCATTACTTGATGACTCTCTCTCTCTCTCTCTCTCTCGCTCTCTCTCGTATAACTAAGCTTCAATAATTTAGTTAATCTGTAAGCTGCTTATGTTGCCTGCCTCTTGCTGTGTAGGTGTGGGTGTGTACGTGTGTGTGTGTGTGTGTGTGTGTGTGTGTCGTCCTGTTTGTCTTGTCTGTCTGTCTGTCTGTTTGCCTGTTTCGATTGGTCTTTTATCTCTCTCAATCTCACAATCTCTCTCTCTCTCTCTCTCTCTCTCTCTCTCTCTCTCTCTCTCTCTCTCTCTCTCTCTCTCTCTCTCTCTCTCTCTCTCTCTCTCTCTCTCTCTCTCTCTCTCTCAATGTCAATCTCTCTTTCTCTATCTGTTTCTCCCTTTCACACTCTCACACTCCCACACTCCCTTTCCCTCCCTCCATCCCTTCCCCTCCCCTCTCCCTCCCTCTCGGAAACACGAAAAGAGAATTAGTCATCAGAAAAGGACGCGGGAAGGCCAAAGGTTAGAAGGTCCGCTCCCCGTCGCTGCCAATACAACGCTCTGAAAAATGCGGCGAGTCTTTCTGAACACTGATGCAATTCTCTTCCTCGCCGCTGCCTGGCCGGGGCGGCGAAGGAGCTGGCGGCATGAAAACTGGAGGTAGACATGGGCGAGGCGATTACGGCAATTGCAGATTTTTACGTTGACAGGCGCGAGGGAATAAGACGATTTGAGAAGTGAATTTGTGTTAAGCAGAATCGGATGTTAGCAAGGAGAGTTGGATCATGTTACTTATTTTTTACGTGTTAGACAGTAAGGGAACAGACGAACTTAGAAGGGAGTTTGTGTTAAGTAAAATTAGATGTTAACAAAGGGAACTGGATTATATGATTTATACTTTTCACATGACAATCGATGATATAATACGTGAAAGTTATGTGATTTAATGTATAACAGAATCAGACGCAGACAAAGGAAAGTGGATTACGTTATTTATATTCTTTGCAGTCGATAACAAAATACGAACGAAGTATAAGCGATTCAATGTCCTGCAGAATCAAACGTAAAGAAAGGGAGCTGGGTCACGTTATTTATATTCTTTGCTCTTTGCACACGAAAGTCGAGAATGAATGAATGAATGACAAAACTATAAGTGATCCAATACCCGGCAGAATGAAACAGGCAGAAGCAATGTAATACGTCACTTATTTCTTGAAACACGAAAAAACTATAAATGATTTGGTGTGCAGCAAGAGCAGATGCTGACAAAGAGAACTGGATTGTGTCGTTTATACCCTTTTCTCTTCACACGACGGTCGGGAATGAAATACGAGGATACTATAAGCGATTACATGTCCAGCAGAATCAGACAGAGGGAAAAGGTTACGTCAAACAAAACAAAACTATAAAATGATTTGGTGTACAACGGAATCAGATGGAGACAATTGACCAGGATTACGTCATATATACTTTTTTACATACGACGGCCGATAATAGAAAACGGGAAAGTTATAAGTGATTTAGTCAGCAGGATCAGACGTAGACAAAGAGACGTGGCTTATGTCATCTATACTCTTTGCTCCCTGCTTTGCTCTTTTCCACGCGACAGTCGGGTATAAGATACAGCAAAGCAATAAGCGATTCAATGTCCAGGAAAATCAGAGAGACAAAAGCAATGGGTCATGTTACGTATCTTCTTAAAACTCGACAAAACTATAAATGATTTGGTGTACAGCAGAATCAGGTATAGACAAAGTACCTGGATTGCGTCATACATACTTTTAAAAACACATGACAGTCGATAATAGGACACGAGCAAGTTATAAGTGATTTAGTCAGCAGAAGAACACGTTGACAAAGGGAAGTGGATTACGTCATCTGTACTCGTTGCCGTTTTGCTCGCGACGGCCGAGAATAAGAGATACGACAAAGCAATAAGCAATTCAGTGTCCAGGGAAATCAGAGAGACAAAGGCAATGGGTCATGTCATGTATCTTCAAACACGACGAGCAACGTTGCCAGATTGTCGTACTCAGCGTCCTATGTTTGCCGATTTCCGACCCCAAAACCGCCTCCTCGACCCCAATAACTGCCTTCATATATAGTTATCGTTAAAATGGTTAATTATTGGTGTTTTTTGGCAATAGCTATGGCTCAGAAACCGGTAAATACGAGGCTCTGAGTACGATAATCTGGCAACGGTGAGTCGACGAGGCAAAGAGTGAAATTGAGTTAAGCAGAGTCAGGTGTTGACAAGGGAAAGTGGATCATACCATTTTTACTTTTTACAGGACAGTCGATAACGGAATACGAAAAGTTAAAAGTGATTTGGTGTACAGCAGAGTCAGACGTAGACAAAGAGAACTGGATTATGTCATTTATACTCTTTGCTCTTTGCTCACGATAATCGAAAATGAAATACGACTTAACTATGAGCGATTCAGTGTTCAGTAGAGTGAGACAGACAAAAGTTATGTCGTGTATCTTCTTCAAACACGAGGAATCAAGAAGTGAAATTGTGTTAAAAGCAGAATCAGATGTTAACAAAGAGAACCGGATTATGTCGTTTATACTTTTTACACACGTCTCTCGGTAAAAGGATGCTTCAAAGTTATAAGCGATTTGGTGTACAGAGAAGAATCAAATGTTAAAAAAAGAGAACCAGATTATGTCGTTTATACTTTTCACACACGTCTCTCGGTAAAAGAATGCTACAAAGTTATAAGCGATTTGGTGTACAGAGAAGAATCAGATGTTAAAAAAAGAGAACCGGATCATGTCGTTTATACTTTTTACACACGTCTCTCGGTAAAAGAATGCTACAAAGTTATAAGCGATTTGGTGTACAGAGAAGAATCAAATGTTAAAAAAAGAGAACCGGATTATGTCGTTTATACTTTTTACACACGTCTCTCGGTAAAAGAATGCTACAAAGTTATAAGCGATTTGGTGTACAGAGAAGAATCAGATGTTAACAAAGAGAACCGGATCATGTCGTTTATACTTTTTACTCTTTGCACCCAACAGTCGGGAATGAAATACGAGAAAACTATAAGCGATTCAATGTCCAGGAAAATGAAACAGACAAAGGCAATGTGTTACGTCATTTATTTTCTTCAAACACGACGGAGCAATATGTGGTTTGGTATACAGCAGAATCAGACGGGGAAAAAGAGAGCCCCATTTCATTGCTTAAACCTTTTACACATGACGGTATCGAGAATGAAGCTTAAATGTTGTATTCAATGTAGAGTATATTCAGAAACATATATTTTATTTGTTTTGATTTATACAGCACAATCAGACGGGGAAAAAGAGAACCCCATTTCATTGCTTAAACCTTTTACTCATGACGGTATCGAGAATGAAGCTTAAATGTAACCAGTGTAGAGTATATTCAGAGACATGTATTTTGTTTTATTTCATTTACAGCAGAATCAGACGTAGAAAAAAGAGAACCGTATTGCATTGCTCATACTTTTTTGATAGGCCGGTCGCGGATGGATTAAGGCAAAACTATAAGTGATTCAACCTACAGCAGAACCAGACGGAAACACAGAGGAAGGGTTTAGATCATTTATACTCTTCACACACGACGCTCGGACGAGAATACGAAAAATGTTGACGTGAAATTTGTTACGTGAATTATGTCTTTGTATTGACAGTCGCAAGGGGATTGAAAAGGCTAAAAAGAATAATTCGGTACTTAACAGATTCTCTAAGGTAGACAAACGCAACTTTATCCTTATTATCTTTAGTTACATTTCTTAAGCGTATTTTCCAAGCCCACAGAGAGGATTCATCGAGTTTTCATAGGTGATTTTTTTTTCCGTTAATGGTGTAGATGCTGTGTAAAGCAATCACTAGGGTCACACAAGAGCCCATGAAAACCTCAGCGACTTCTACGTGAGGGGTTTCAAACTGGCGACCTTTTTTTCCATTAATTTCCTCTCCTTTCCTTTTGCTTTCATTTAATTTTCTTACCTTTCCTTCCCTCTCCTTTCCTTTCCCTTCTTTTCCTAACTTTCCTCTTCTCTTTTTCTTTTCTTTACTTTCCTTTAGTTTCCTTTCCCATTCTTTCCTTTCCTTTCCTTTCCTCTCCTTTCGTTTCTTCTTTCCTTCCCTCTCCTTTCTGTCCCAATCCTTTCCTCTCCTTTCCTTTCCATGGCGTCGATATGTTTAAGAATTCGGGATTAAGCCTCTTGTTTTGCTTTCTGTTCCTTTATCAATATTATACTTTAACTGCCAGGTGGTTATAGAGCACAAACACAACCATATCCTTATTATAATTTCTTTCAGCTTCTTGTTCTGCCTCGTCTTCCTCTTTCAATACTGGATTTTAACTGCTAAGAGAATTATAGATTTGATTTGATTTGATTTGATACATTTATTGAGATATACACATACATATAACAGTATACATATAGGTCGGTATTAAAAGACACTTTCGCTTCTCACATCAACTATTTCTAAAGGTGAGAGAAGTGATCAATCGAGGTCTAATGAGTGTTTCTTTAGGCTCATGGAACAGAGGAAGGGTCAAATTACCACCAGGGTCATAAAACTACTCCTGGAAATGCCCTCAACTCGAATGAAAGCCTTGGCAAATATGTGAACTTGGAAGACGAAATGTTTTAAAATACGACCCATATAGTCTCAGAAGTATGAAGGTACATTTATTTGTTGAGCTCACCCCAACCCTGCTGTATTTTCCCTTAACATTACATTAAATTACACTATATTTCCGTACACTATGACACATCCAGTACACTTGTTTTTGCCTTATAATACACATGACAGACACACGCATTCTCATCCTCGTTTTTATCTCTTTTTAGCTTCTTATTTCATCTTCTTTTTTCAATACTATAATTCATTCGCTAGGAGGTTACAGACTCTGGGAAGTAGATATGTACAAACTCATCCATGTTTCATTTTTATTTCACTTATTTTCACTTTAAACCTCAATTTCTGCTCCTCTTCCTTTACCAATTCTGAATTCTAACTGCGAGGAGGTTACAGACTCTGGGAAGTAGATATGTACAAACTTATCCTTATTTCACTTTTATTTCACTTATTTTCACTTTAAACCTCAATTTCTGCTCCTCTTCCTTTACCAATTCTGAATTCTAACTGTGAGGAGGTTACGGTTAATAATTTCCTCTCATCCATCTGTGACGACGAACATCAATTTCAGGTCTCCGCTTCCACGTTAATATTAGACCAGGCGAGACTTCCTCCCCCTACACACACACACACACACACACACACACACACACACACGCACACGCACACGCACACGCACACACGTTGTTAATACCGATGAACAGCACAGCGCGTCGCTTCTCTCCGAGGAAAGAAAGTATTTTTGTTGTATTAAAGAAGAACACTCGAAGCCTCCATTACTTTACCACCTCGCCGTGTGTTTGTGTGCTTAGGGGGGGGGGGGGGGGGAATTTGTGTGTGTGTATGTGTGTGTGTGTGTGTGTGTGTGTGTGTGTGTGTGTGTGTGTGTGTGTGCATGAGAGACCAGTCAGTCATTCAGTCAGTCAATCAGTCAGTCACTCACTCACTTCAGCAATCAGTCAGTCAGTCAGTTAATTAGTTCGTCAATCCATTACTCACTCGCGCTTTCCCTCAATCAATCAGTCAGTCAGTCATTCAGTCAGTCACTCAGTTAGCTAGTCAATCAGTAAGTCATTCAGTCAGCCATTCAGTTCGTCACCCACTCATTCACTCACTCCACCTGTCAGTCAGTCAACAAGTCATTTGGCAAGTCAGTTAGTCATAAAATCAGTCAGTCAGTCAGTCAATCAGTCAGCCAGTCAGCAGCGAGGCCCAGCGCACTAAAATAAGATCCTTTCTCTATTTATTCAGAATTTAATATCAGGCAACGCAGCACAGTGGATGTTTTACGATGTCCGTTTTCTCTTTTTATCAAACAGGCAATTTACGTTTATGTTCTAATCTGTCGGACTCTTTATTTCGCGTCCATATTTTTCATCCCCGAGCCTTTATTTAGATCAACTGCTTGCGTGTTCCTTCAACCTAACTCTGACTTGCTCTTTCATTATTCTCCTACCTCGAAACCGGCTCGCCCACACCAAGATATGTCCATTATTCCTTTCTAATTTCCTTTTTTCCCTTTTTTCCTTTATTTTTTTTTTTACGACAAAGGGCTCACAAAAAAAGGAAACAATAATAAAAAAAAGCCCGCTACTCGCTGCTCCTAAATACTCCATTCTTGTCCTTTCTTTCCCTTCCTATCTTCTATTTTCTCGATTATTTTATTTTCCTCCATTGATCACCCTTTCTTTTCTCCTTGTCCCCCCTTCTTCTGTTTTTTTTTAACTTCCCTTTCTCCCTTCATATCATTTCCTCCATGGTCCTTCATCATCTTCTCTTTACTCTCTCTTCCCCCTCTTCCTCTATCTGTTGTCTCTTCATTTTCTCCCACCTTCATTTCTCTGTCTCTCCCTTCTCCTCTCTTTCCTTCACTTCCCTTCCTTCCCAAATACCCTTCTCAGAAACCAACGGTAGCTTCTACATTGTCTTTCGCCCTCGTTAAATTTCACATATTTCACTTCCAATTCCCTTTTTCCAGGTCTGTCTGCTCTATATTAGTTGCAAGAGGTAAGATTAATATGTTGGATTTTGTAGTCGTTAACCCGTAAAAGGCGTTCATGGTGACTTCTTGGGGAACGGTGTCTGAGTTTGTGTACCTTTTTTTTTCCATTCATTTCCTCTCCTGTCCTTTTCTGTCATTTCCTTTTGCTTTCATTTAGTTTTCTTACTTTTCTTTCCCTCTCTTTTCCTTTCCCCTCTTTTCCTAACTTTCCTCTTCTCTCCTCTTTTTCTTTTCTTTCCTTTCTTTTTAGTTCCCTTTCCCTTTCTTTTCCTTTCTTTTCCTTTTCTTTCCTCTTCTTTCGTTTCTTGTTTCCTTCCTTCTCCTTTCTCTCCCATTCCTTTCCTCTCCTTTCCTTTCCTTTCTCCTTTCCATTCCTCTCCTTTTCTTTCCTTTCCTCTCCTTCCCTTCCCTTCCCCTCCCTTCCCATCCCATCCTTCCCTTCCTTCCCAATCCCATCCCTTCCATCCTTCCTTCCCTTCCCTTCCTTTCCCATCCCTTCCAATCCCATCCCATCCCATCCCTTCCCAATCCCATTCCATCCCACCCCATCCCATCCCTTCCCTTCCCTTCCCTTCCCTTCCCATTCCATCCCATCCCTTCCCTTCCCTTCCCTTCCTCACATTCTCTGTTACTCTCGTCCAGTGTGTCAGTTAATCAATCACTCTATCTATCTATCTATCTGCCTCGCCCTTATATCCACTCGTTCCAATCACCTTCCGCGTTGCATCTCGCCGTATTTGCATTTGTTTGTGACCGGGCAAGTGTTTGTGTTTATGTATGTTGCGTCCTTCATCAGTATATCATTCTCTCGCGCTCTGTGTCAGTCTTATTGCATTTTCTCTTTCTCACTCTCTCTCTCTGTCTTTGTCTGCTGGGTTTTTTTTTCTCTCTCTCTCTCTCTCTCTCTCTCTCTCTCTCTCTCTCATTTTTCTTTGTTTTCTATTGTTTTTTTCTTTTATTTCGTTTTTTGTTTGTTTTTGTGTTCATTTTCTCATTCTGTTTGTTTCTCTTTCTCTTACTTCTTTTTTATTTCAATGTTTTTATTTTTATTTTTCCTTCCTCTTCTTTTTTTATCACTTTTTATTTCGTTTTATTTGTCCTCTCCTATAATTACACGTTTTATTCCTCTTCTTTCCTTTCTTCTCTTATTTCCCTTTTTCCCTTTCTTCCTTTATATTTCACTCTTGTCCTTTCTTTCCCTTCCTTTCTTCTATTTTCTTAATTATTATTTTTTTCCTCCATTGATCACCCTTTCTTTTCCCTTTGTCCCTTCTTCTGTTTTTTTTTTTTCATTTTCCTTTCTCCCTTCATATCATTTCCTCCATGGTCCTTATCATCTTCTCTTTACCCTCTCTTTCCCTTTCTATCGTCTCTTCACTTTCTCCTTCCTTCATTTCCCTCTCTCCCTTCTCCTCTTTCCTTTACTTCCCTTTCTTCCCTCACATCCTTTCCTCTCTCTGTTTCCTCATCATCTCACCTCCCCTCTTTACATTCTCT
This sequence comes from Eriocheir sinensis, assembly GCF_024679095.1. NCBI lineage: Eukaryota > Metazoa > Arthropoda > Malacostraca > Decapoda > Varunidae > Eriocheir > Eriocheir sinensis. Next base: position 12,124,186 of record NC_066530.1, read on the forward strand.
TCCTCCTCCTTCTGTCTACCTTTACCTGGTCAGTAGGTGAGGGGAACGGGCAGGCAACCTAATCAGACTCACCTGTGTAAAACGAGATCAGGAGCTGCCAGGTGGACCAGGTAACATTAAGTCTCGTCTCCAATTGGTTAGCTCCGACACGTCCTCAGCCAATCAACTTAGAGCTCTTTCCTGGCTCTTTTCTGTCCCTTGTAATGACGATGTTAGTTGTGTGTCCGTTTGTGAGGAGCTGTGGGGTGGAGGAGGGGGTTGTGTGTGAGTCTGTGTGTGTGTGTGTGTGTGTGTGTGTGTGTGGAGGGTGGTTCTAGTGTCTGTTTGCCTATTGCTCTGTTTTTCTGTCTATCTGGTTGTCTGTCTGTGTGTCTGTCTCATATTTTTGTGTGTATTTGTCTGGCTGGCTGTATCTATCTTTTGTGAGTCTGTCTTTCTCTCTCGCAGTGCTGTTTCTCTTTCTTTTTTTTTTATTTCTCTTTTCATGGTAATTTCTCTCAACTAACTTACCACTTAATCAACTTTAACTGCATGCCTCTACCTCTACCTCTACCTCTACCTCTGCACACGACTTTCTACACTAACTCATTCCTGTTGCTTTCTCTTATTTTCTTGGCTTTCTTTTGTTTCTAACTTTTATTTTGCTCCATTTTTGCTCTGTGTTAATTTTCTCCGTTTGTCTGTGTCTCTCTCTCACTCTTTCCCTTTCTTTTTTCTCCTCCTCTCCCTTCCTAATTCAAGAGTTAAGCAATATCTTCAGTCTTTCATCTCTTTCACTGGTACACTTTTAGAATGGTATGTATTTCCTCTTTTCTACGAATTGAACGCTATTAAGAGGGGGAGGGAATCAACGCACCTTTTCAGCTTTAATTGATTCTCTTTCTGACTCCTTGTTCTGTTAATCTTTTGTACGAGTTGTGGTTTTGGGATTTTGTCATTATTTGTGTTTTCCTCTTCTCTTCTATTCATTGCACTCCTGTCCTTTCTTTCCTTTCCATTTCCTTGCTTCTTTTTTTCCTCTCCTTTCAATTCAGTTCGTTTCTATTCCTCTCCCTTCTTTCCTTTTCATTTCCTTGCTTTCTTCTTTTTTCCTCTCCTCTCCAGTTCGTTTCTATCCCTCTTTAATTTTTCTTCTTCCTCTTTTTTCCTTCTTTCCTTTTCTTTCCCTCACTTTCCTCTTCTTTCCTCTCCTCTCCATTCAGTTCCTTTCTATTCCTCTTCTTTCTTTCCTTTTCATTCCCTTACTTTTTTCTTCTTCTTTCCTCTCCTCTTCATTCAGTTCCTTTCTGTTCCTCTTCCTTCTTTCCTTTTTATTCCCTCATTTTCTTCTCCTTCTTTCCTCTCTTCATTAATTTCCTTTCTATTTCTCTTCCTTCTTTCCTTTTCATCCCCTCACTTTCTTTTTCTTTCTTCTCTTCTCCATTCAGTTCGTTTCTATCCCACTTTTATCTATCTTCTTTCCCTTATTGATGGCAAGAGTTTTTATTGTTTCTTTTTTTTTACTTCCTCCTTTGGTGCAAAAAAAAACGAAAAGAAAAACAAAGAAAAGGTTGGTGGTGTTTGATTCGTTTACCGTTTTTGTCTGTCTATAGAGTTCAAGGTCATTAATAGTGTTGGAACGATTACAGTTTAGTCCAGCGACATCAATGCCATTATAATCAAACAACAGGGTAATTAAGAAGGGATTCAATTATCATTATTTTCATTTCTCTTACCTATTTTTTTCTCCTCCTGGGTAATTTTTCTTTCATTCTTTTGCAGGAACATCGATTTGCGTTTTTTTTATTTATCTTTAATTATGGGAGTTTTATTGTTTGTTTATTTGTTTTAATTTATGGCAGTTTGTGGTTTTTTTTTCTTTGCTTCCTTTCCTCTCTGTTTCCTCATCATTTCATCCATTCTTTTTACCGTCTCTTCTTCCTCTTATCATATCTTTTCTCCTCTTTCCTTCATTTCCCTCTCTCCTTCTTCTTCTTCTCCTAACTTCATTTCCCTTTCCTCCTTCACAGCCTTTCCTCTCAGTTTCCTCCTCATCTCCTCATCCATCCTCTTAACAATCTCTGCCCCCTCTTAGCTTATAAAACGTAGTGATATTTGATTCCCATTACCGTTTCGTATGTTTATTGCGTTAAGATCATTTATAGTGTTTATAGTGTTGGCGCTTTTGCAATTCATACCAGAGATTTTAATGTCCTTATAATTAAACAACTGGGTAAATGAGAAGAGACTCGATTACTGTAATTTTTCACTTCTGCGAGCTAAATATATTTTCCTTTTTTATTACATTTCTGACATTTTTTCGCAGGAACATTGATTTGCATACTTTCTTTCTTTCTTTCTTTCTTTCTTTCCTTCTTTTTTTTTTTTTTTTTTTTTTTGGCTGCATCCTAAACTAAAAAGACGCAGATAATATATTTTGGTTCTCTCCTGAGAAACGTCGCCTCCGAGGAAAACTGATCGAATGTTTTAAAATACTTAATGGATTCACGAATGTGGACAAATCAAAATTGTTTATGATCGATGACACTTTGCGAACGAGGAACAATGGCACAAAACTTAAATGTAGACAAGTAAATTCAGACTGCACCAAGTTTTACTGCACCAACGTTGTAGTGCGAGAATGGAATAAGCTCCCACCGTCAGTGATCCAGGGTAACACGATTGACTCCTTTAAAAACAAGCTCGACCGACACTTCCTTCAACTTAATATTAACTAGAGTTGAAATGCAACGTTTTGGAACCATCTGATCAATGTAGTATCACTTAGGTTTAAGGACAGACCACCTAGTCTGGACCATGGAGTCTGTGTGGTCTGATTTTCTATGCAAATCCTTTACTGATTTCTCCGTCTATAAAGTATCATTTCATTTATTGTGTTGGCACGGTTTCTATATATTCCCGCGATTTTAATGTACTTATAATTAAACAACGGGGTAATTAAGAGGAGACACTCGATTTTAATTACTTTCCTGCCGCGCATTGTATAAAAAAGAGCGCCTATTTTAAAACGTATCATTATAAAGTTTAAATGAGTGCGGGGTTAATCTTTTTTTTCCCTGGGTGTGCGTCATTATATTATTTGAACTCCCGCATCCGGTAATTACATACAGAGGAGAGTAATTATACTTCCTAAAACACTTGCTTTAATGCTATTCCCCCCGCTGCTGCTGTTGGTGGTGCTCTTCGTTTTAATGTATGCTTTGTCGAGGTGCTGTGTTTATCCCTAATTCATGGCGTGTTTTGTATAATTGTCTGTGTGTGTGTGTGTGTGTGTGTGTGTGTGTGTGTGTGTGTGTGTGTGTGTGTGTGGGTGGAGGGGGAGGGTAGTGAGGGAGGTCTCTGCGTGCATGTGTGTGTGTTCGTGTGTGTGTATTAGGGAAGGAGATGAGAAAGGGGGAGAGTGTCTATGTGTGTGTGTTTATGAGGTAGATAGATAGATTACTAGATAGATAGAGCGTGTGTATGTGTTTGTGTATCTGTGTGTGTCGTATTAAAATGAAGTAGAATTGAAATTGGAAAAAAGGAGATGAAAGAGAAAAAAATGGGCGAAAAGAGAGGAAGAAAGGAAGGAAGAGAGGAAGGAAGGAAGGAAGGAAGGAAAGAAGCGAGGAAACAGGGAAAGTGTATTAAGTGGGATATGAGAAGGGGGGAGTGGGTCTGTGTGTGTGTGTGTGTGTGTATATATATTAGAGATAGATAGACAGATAGATAGACATAGCATAGATGTGTGTATATCTTTTGTATTTTAAAGGATGTGAAAACGAAATCGAAAAAGAGAAGACGTAAGAGAAAAAACAAGGAAGAGAAGAGGAGGGAAGGATTAGAAGGAGGAAAAAAGAACGAACGGAAATTAAACTGAGGGAAAATACACTCCATGAGAGAACAAGAAAGGAAGGAGGAAAAAAAGAAAAAAGTAAAAGAAAGAAAAATGGGATAAAAGAGAACAATAGAGGAGAGAAGAGAAAAGGAAGAAGGAGCAGGAGATAAAATAAAATAAAAGAAGAAAGATTAGGAAATGAAAGGAAAGAAAAGAAGACTAGAGTAGAGAAAAGAATGGAGAAACAGGGAAAGTAAAATAGAATAGAAGATAAAGGGAAAGAGGGAAAAAAGAGGAGACTAGAAGAGAGATTAGGAAAGAGAGGGGGGATCAAAGGATAAGGAAGAGGGGAAAGAAGAGAAAGAGAAAGGAGAAATAGAAACACGAGTAAAGAAGAGGAAAGAGAGAAATAAAAAATAAGAAAATAAAATAAAAGAGGGAAGAAGAGAAAAATAGGAAGAAAAGAGAAGACTGGAGAAAATAAGAAAGAAGGGAGGAATAGAATGAAAACGAGAGAAAATGAGGAAAATGAGAAAACAAAAAAGGAAGAAAGTGATGACCAGAGGAGGAAAGAGGAAGGGAAAGGAGAAATAAGTGGAGAAGGAAAACAAAAGAAGAAAAGTAAAGGAAAAGAAAAAAAGAAGAGAGGACTAAAGAAGAAAGGAAGGAGGAATAGACGGAGAAGAAAAATAAAAAAAGAGGAAAATAAAGAGGAAAAATGAGACGAATAAAGGAAAGAAGAGAGAAGGAAGTAGGAATCAAAAGAGGGAAGAAGAAGAGAAAAGAAGAGGAAGAGGAAAAAGGAGCAACTAAAGGAGAAAATGGTAAAGGAAGGAGAGAAAAATAAGAGGAAAAACAAGAAAAGAAAAAAAAGACAAAGGAGAAAACTGGAAAGGAAGGAGAGGGAAAGAAATTAGGAAAGAAGACGGAAAAGGAAAGGAAAGAATGGAAGGAGAGAGAAAAGAAGAGAAAGAGAAGACGAGAAGGGAAAGGAAAGAATGAAAGGAGAGAAAAAAAGAAGAAGGCGCAAAGAAGAAGGGATGTAAGAAAAGAGGAAAAGAAGAGAATGAGAAGGCGAAAAGAAAAAGGAATGTAAAAAACGAAAGGAAAAGAAGAGGAAAAGAAAACAAAAAGAAATAGCGATGTTAGTAAAGATAGAAAGAAAAAAAAGAAGAGAAAGAAAAGAGAAAATGCGAAAAGCAAAAGTGGTTTAAGAGAGGCGAGAAAAAGGAAGAGAAAAAGAATGCAAAAAGGAAATGGAATGCAAGAAAGAAGAGGAAAAAGAAGAGAAAGAGAAGGAAAAAAGTAAGGGGGATGTAACGAAGGAAAAGAAAAAAAGCAGAAAAGAAAATTAAAAGAAAGAGAGACGAAGGAAAGGCGAGGGAAAAGAAGAGAAAAGAAAGCTAAAATATGTAAGGAAGTCGAAGGAAAAAGAGGAGTGGGATGTACGGAAGAAAAAGAAAAAAAAGAAAAAAGAAAATGAAAAGAAAGAGGGACGAAGGAAAGGCGAGGGAAAAGAAGAGAAAAGGAAACTAAAATATGTAATGAAGGCAAAGTAAAAAGAGGAGAAAGAGGAGGCCAAAAAATAAGGGAGGATGTAAGGAAAGAAAAGAAAAAAAGAAGAAGAAAAGAGTAGAAAAAGGGACAAAAGAAAGGCGAGAAAAAGAATAGAAACAAAAAGCGAAAAGAAAAGGAAAAAAGAAGAGAGAGAGAAGGAAAAAAGTAATGGGGATGTAACGAAGGAAAACGAAAAAGAAAAAGAAAACAAAATGAAAACAAAAAAGGACGAAAGAAAGGCGAGGAAAAAGAAGAGAAAAGGAAACTAAAATATGTAAGGAAGGCGAAGGAAAAAGAAGAGAAAGAGAAGGAAAAAGATAAGGGGGATGTAACGAAGGAAAACAAAAAGAAGAAAAAAGAAAATGAAAACACAGAGGGACGAAAGAAAGGTGTGGAGAAAGAAGAGAAAAAGAAAACGAAAAGAAAAATAAATCTCATATCTGTTTTATGAAGACAGAAACGATTGAAGAGGAATAGAAATTGGCTACTTTTAGCGAGGAAACTCCCTCCCTCACTTGACGAAAGAATCTCTCTCTCTCCTGATGCAGTGTTTAGCTGTGTATCAAGTGGTGCATGTTCGGTCGTGTTTCAGGAGAATTGGCAACGCTGCTAACGATACAACGAGAGAGAGAGAGAGAGAGAGAGAGAGAGAGAGAGAGAGAGAGAGAGAGAGAGAGAGAGAGAGAGAGAGAGAGAGAGAGAGAGAGAGAGAGAGAGAGAGTCAATACACTACACTTAACGACACTGAAAGAGAGAGAGAGAGAGAGAGAGAGAGAGAGAGAGAGAGAGAGAGAGAGAGAGAGAGAGAGAGAGAGAGAGAGAGAGAGAGAGAGAGAGAGAGAGTCAACAATACGATGAGACTCAGTTAGAGATACACTGTAGAAACAAAACAAACACACACACACACACACACACACACACACACACACACACACACACACACACACACACACACACACACACACACACACACACACACACACACACACACACACACACACACACACACACACACACACACACACACACACACACACACACACACACATAAATTCCTACTCAAGCAAAAACAAACACGTACTCTCTCTCTCTTTCAACACAATATCTTGCTCACTTTACTGTCTTTCATTAACAAACTCCAAACAGAGAGAGAGAGAGAGAGAGAGAGAGAGAGAGAGAGAGAGAGAGAGAGAGAGAGAGAGAGAGAGAGAGAGAGAGAGAGAGAGAACGAAAGAGAGAAACATAAAATTCTAGGGACAATTCCACCGCTGTTTCTCCACTCCAATATATTTTCTCTGACTTTACAGGAGGAGGAAGAGGAGGAGGAGGAGGAGGAGGAGGAGGAGTGGTGACTTAGACGATGTAGTGGCGGTGGTGGTGGAGTTGAAGGAGGAGGAACATGGGTAAGAGGAGGAGGAGGAGGAGGAGGAGGAGAGGGAAGAGGAAGAAGAGGAGGGTACAGACGAGAATGATGAAAATGAATGAGAGGAAGAGGGAAAGAAGATGACAGGAGGAGGAGGAAAAAGAGAAGAAAAAGGAAGAAAAGGAAGAAGGAAGATTAGTCCGAGAAGGAGGAGGAGGGGGAAGAGGAAGAAGAGAAGGGTACAGACGAGAATGATGAAAATGAATGAAAGAGAGGAAGAGGGAAAGAAGATAACAGGAGGAGGAGAAAAAAGAGAAGAAAAGGGAAGAAGAAAAAGAAGAAGAAGAGAGATTAGTCCGAGAAGGAGGAGAACTTTTAGTAGTTATGGAAAAGAGGAGAGAACGAGAAGGAAGGAAAATATTAAGCAGAAAACATAGGGGAAGAGAAGTAGGAAAATGATAAAGAGAGGAAGAAGAAGGAAAAAGATGAGGATTGTAATGAGGAATTATATGGATGAAGAAAAAGATGATAAAAAAAATAAGAAGGAAGAGGAAGATGAAGATGAGGAAGAGTTACAGGGGGCGAGGAAGAGGAGGAGGAGGAAGAGAGGAAGAAGAGGGAGACGAAGAAGAGAAAAATAAGAAAGAGGAGGAAGAGGAGGAGGAAGAGCTCGATTTAAATGAGAAAAGGAAGTAACAAATAGACAAGGAAGAGAAGATGGAGAAGGAGAAGGAAGAGGAGGAAGAAGAAGAGGAAGAAGATGAGAAACAAAAATAGCAAATAGCCGAAGTAGAGAAGATAAAGGAGGAGGAGGAGGAAGAAGAAGAGGAAGAAGAAGAGAAACAAAAATAGCAAATAGCCGAAGTAGAGAAGATGAAGGAGGAGGAGGAGGAAGAAGAAGAGAAACAAAAATAGCAAAAAGCCGAAGTAGAGAAGATGAAGGAGGAAGAGGAGGAAGGAGAGGAAGAAGAAAGGAAGAGAAGAAAGAAGTCCAGGGAGATGAAGAAGAAAAGTAGGACGAGGAGGAGGAGGAGGAGGAGGAGGAGGAGAACTGGAAGAGGATGAAGGTTCTGATGGTGGTGGTGGTGGTGGTGGTGATGGCGGCGGCGGCGGGGGCGGTTAAGAAGGGATTTGGGGATGCAGAGAGAGCGACAGGGAGCGGTAGGGAGAGGCAGGGGGCGGCAGGGGGCGGCAGGGGAGGCTCAGAGGGGCTTTTGGTTGTGTTTCAGAAGTCTGTGTTTACTGTTTCCCTCCGTCTCTACCTCTTCATTATTGGAACTTTTTTTGTCCCGAGTTGGCAACCTTTCCGGGGCAAGGGTAAGAGACTGGAGGAGGAGGAGGAGGAAGAGGAGGAGGAGGAAGAGGAGCTGGTGGGAGGGGAGAAAGATGAGAAAGCAAAAGAGAAGAGAAGGAGAGGAAAAGGAAAAGGAAAGAAAGGGGAATAAAAGGAAATGGAAGAAGGAGAAGGAGAAGGAGGAGAAGGATTTGATGTCGGTAAAGAAAGCAAAAGAGGAAAGAAGAGAGAGAAGAAAAGGAACATAGGAGGAGGAGAAAGAGGAGTAGGGTAATGAAAAGAAGAGGAGAAGGATCAGGAGGAGGAAGAATAGGAAGAGGAGAAAGGGGAAAAGGAAGAGGAAGGAGTAGGAGGAGGAGGAGGAGGAGGAATAGAAAGAGGAAAATCAAGAGGAGGAGGAAAAAGAAAAGGAAGCGGAGGAAGAGGAAAAGGAAAGAGGAGGAGAGGAAGAGGGAGAGGAAGAGGAAGAGGAAGTGGAAAAGGAAGAGAAGGAGGAGGAGGAAGGAGGAGGAGAAGGAGGAATAGAAAGAGGAAAATCAAGAGGAGGAGGAAGAAGAAGAGGAGGTAGAGGAAGAGGAAAAGGAAAAAGGAGGAGGAGAGGAAGAGGAAGAGGAAAAGGAAGAGGAGGAGGAAGAGTGTAAGAAGAAGAAGAAGCAAAGGAGAGGAAACGGAAAGAGGATGAGGAGTGGAAGAGGAAGAGGAAAAGGAAGTGGAAAAGGAAGAGAAGGAGGAGGAGGAGGAAGAGGAGGAGGAGGAGGAGGAGGAGGAGGGGACGGCTATCTTCCGCCCTGCCTTCATCTCTTCCATTAGCGAAATTTTCCGGCGAAGAGATTAAGTTTTAAGGTCGATTTCACTCACTGAGCCGACCACCAGCCCCCCCCCCCCCCTCACCCACACCCTGACGCTGGCCACTCCATCACCCTCTCTCACCCCTCTTCATTTTCCTCTCACCCTTCACCCTTCCTCACTCACCCTTATCCACCCTTTCCCCACCCTTACCCATCTTCATATATTTCTCACTCACCCTTCACCCTTTCGTACACACCCTTTATTCACCCTTATCCATTCCTCATCCACCCCTTACCCACCCTGTTCCATCTACATATATTTCTCCTTCACCCTTCCTTGCCCTTCATTCACCCTTTCTCACCCTGTTCCATCTCTATATATTTCTCATTCACCCTTCACCCTTCCTTACCCATCATTCACCCTTCCTCACCGACGCTCACTCTCCCTTACCCACCCCTTACGCACCTCACATCTCTTCTCAATCTATCTTCTATGTCGCTCTCTTTCTCTCTATGTCTGTTGCTGTATCTATAGTATTTGTTTTATCTATAGTTTTAAATCCTCTTTGCCGCTGCGAGACGGAGTGAAGGGGAGATAACAGGATTGCCATTTTTCAACAACACCATGGAAGAAGGAGGAAGAGGATTATCGAAGCAGCCAGAAAAATAGGGGAGAGATGAAAGGAGGAGGAGAAAGAAGATAATGAGGAAAAGAAGGAGGAGAAGTAGGAAGATCAGGATTTGAAGGAAGCTTGTAGATGAATAAGAAAAGGAAGAAAAAGGAGAAGGAAGATGAGAGACTAGGGGCACTTTATCCATGTCTATCTTTATTTTTGCTATGAACTTTGGAAAACGAAAGAGAGAGCAAGAAAAGACACCCTCACACAAAATTGAAGTGCAAGAAAACGAAGGAAAAGAAAAATGTAACTTGACATGAAATAAAGCATCAGAAAGTAGTGGTGCTGTTGCAAAGGCTGAACCTCCCACGATACACCAGACCCAGACCGAGAGAAATATAGCGACACACAGGAAGCGAAGTATGAAGAAGTATGAAGGACTTACCCAATGCAGCAAGCTTATGGGGATGACCTAGAATGGAAAAATATAATGGCTGATATTCTAATTTGCAAAACGTGATTGTAAGGGAGAAAGAAGAGAGAGTAGGGGAAGAAATAGAGGAAGGGAGAGAGAACGAAAGAAAGGGAGAGAAAATGGAGAGTTAGGATCCTGGGAAAAAGTAGAGGAAAGGAGAGAGACGGACATTTAGGGAGAGAAAAGAGAGTAGGGAATAAGTAGAGGAAGGGAGAGAGGCGGAGAGGAAGGGAGAGAAAAAGGGAGAGTTGGGGAAAAGGTAGAGGAAAGGAGAGAGACGGACATTTAGGGAGAGAAAAGAGAGTAGGGGATAAGTAGAGGAAGGGAGATAAAAATGGAGAGTTGGGAAAAGGTAGAGGAAAGGAGAGAGACGGCTATGTAGGGAGAGAAAAGAGAGTAGGGGATAAGTAGCGGAAGGGAGAGAAAAATGGAGAGTTGGGAAAAGGTAGAGGAAAGGAGAGAGACCAACATATAAGGAGAGAAAAGAGAGTTGGGAATAAATAGAGGAAGGGACAGAGGCGGAGAGGAAGGGACAGACAAGGGAGAGAGGAGAAATAAAAGACAAATAAGACAAGTCACCGGTCCAGCTCAGTAATAGGCGTGGGATTGTCTTTGTAACGGCTCCCACTTAGGATGTCTTCTTGATTCTTGGTTGTTGATTGGCGTTGTTGATTGGCGTTGTTGTGTCTTCTAGTTTTGTTCAATTTTCTTTTGCCTTCTCTTCCATATTGTTGTGATATATTTTTTTCTGTCTTGAATTTCTTCCAGAGTTAATGGTTGAAACACTAGTATATCGGCTCTTAAGAGACTTGCGAGAGAAGAGAGAGGAGAGGAAGAAAGTAGAGAGAAAGGGAGAGAACAGGAGAGGAAGGAGAAAAGATAGTAGAGGAAGAAAAGTGGAAAGAAGAGAAATAACAACATTAGGAAAAGTGAACAGAGAAAAAAAATATAATATGAACTCTCGACTGAAAGAAACCAGAGAATTCAAGAGACACAAACTCAGACACAGAAAAAATAAGGAATGAAATAGTGGAAATAAACTAGAAAAAGAGGGAATTCGCATATTTTCAAGACAAGTAATATTAAGAAAAATGAACAGAGGAAAAATATCATATGAGCGATGGACTGAAATTATAAAGCAAGAATATCAGAGAAAAACAAAATCAGACAAAGAAAAATTAAGGAATAAAATAGTAAAAATAAACTAGAAAAAGAAAGTAGATTCGCATATTTTCAAGGCAAGTAATATTAAGAAAAATGAACAGAGGAAAAATATTACGTGAGCGATAGACTGAAAATAAAAACCAAGAATATCAGAGAAAAACAAAATCAGACAAAGAAAAATTAAGGAATAAAATAGAAAAAATAAACTAGAAAAAGAAAGTAGATTCGCATATTTTCAAGACAAGCAATATTAAGAAAAATGAACAGAAAAAAATATTACATGAGCGATGGACTGAAGATAAAAAGCAACTCAGACACAGAAAAAAATAACGAATAAAATAGTGGAAATAACCTAAAAAAAGAGAAGATTCGCATATTTTCAAGACAAGTAATATTAAAGAAAATGGAACGGAGGAAAAAAGAAATATACGAACCCTGGACTTAAAGAAACGAATAATCAGAAACACAAAGCAATCCCACACGAAGCATCTAAAGAATTGAATAGTGAATAAAACAAAGAAAAAGAAAGAGAGTCTATTTCATCTATAATCTCTAAGTCCCTTCATAACTCCTCCCTCCGCCACACCATAAACAGCGGACAGTGTGGTGTTGGATCCTTTGTGTCGGGAAGAGAAGGTGTAAACAGATCTTTCGTTTATTCTTTATAAGAAGATACGGAAGAAAACGGATTAGCAGACAAAGGAGAGGGAAGAAGAAAGGAAAAATAGCAGAAGAAGAGGAAAGAGGATAAGGAAAAGAGAAGGGAGAAGAATGAGAGACTTGAGAGAGAAGAGATAGGAGAGGAAGAAGGGAGAGAACTGGAGAGGAAGGAAAAAAGAGAGTAGAGGAAGAAAAAGGAAAAGAAGAGAAGTAACAACAAGGAGAGAGAAGAACGAGTAGAAAAGGAAAAAAAAAGAGGGAGATAAGAGGAGAGGAAGGGAGAAATAAGAAGAATAAAAGAAATAAAGAGGAAATAAATGGAGAGAAGTGGAGAGAAAGCGAGAGGAAAGAATAAAGTACGAAAGGAGAGAAAGGAGATAAAGCAGAAAAAAAAGAGGAAATCAAGGGAGAGAAGAGAAGAGAAAGCGAGAGGAAAGGAAAAAATGAAGAAAATAAGGGAGAGAAAGTAAATGAAGCAAAAAAAAAGAGGAAAGGAAGCGAGAGAAGAGGAAAAGAGAGAAAAGAGATGAAACAGAAAAAAAAGAGGAAAGGAAGGGAGAGAAGAGAAACACAGAGGAAAGGAAAAAAGGAGAAAAAAGGGGTAGAAAGGAAATGAAGTAAAAAAAGAGGAAAGGAAGAAAGAGAAGAGGAGAGGAAGCAAGAGAAAGGAAATTAAACAAAAAAAAAAGAGCAAGGGAAGAGAGATGTAGCAAAGGAAAAAAAAAGAGGAGAGGAAGGGAGAGAAGAGGAGAGGAAGCAAGAGGAAGGAAATGAGGCAAAAAAAAAGTAAGGGAAGCGAGATAAAGCAAAAAAAAAAAGAGGAGAGGAAGGGACTGAAGGGATACGGAGGAAAAAAAAAAAGAGGGGAGGAAGGGTTAAAACAGTAAAGACAATTTAATAGTTTACAAGGGAAAGGGAGAGGAGGAAAAAAGGGCAAAGGGGAGATACCAGTAAACAGAGTATTGGCTTACGAGGGGAGGAAAAGAGGGGAATGAGAAGGGGAGGAGGGGAGGGAGAGGGGAATAAGAAGGGGGAAGAAGGGAATGTAAAAAGGGGGAATGAGAAGGGGAGGAGGGAAGGGAAAGAGGGGAATGAGAAGGGGAGGAGGGGAGGGAGAGGGGAATAAGAAGGGGGAAGAAGGGAATGTAAAGAGGGGGAATGAGAAGGGGAGGAGGGGAGGGAAAGAGGGGAATGAGAATGGGAGGAGGGGGAGGATAGGGGAATAAAAAGGGGGAGAAAGGGAATATAAAGAGGGGATTGAGAAAGGGAGGGAAAGCAGGGAATGAGAATGAGAAGGGGGGAGAAGCAGAAGGTAAAAAGGAAGGGGAAATAAAAGGAGGGGAAAGAGAGGTGGAATGAGAATAGGGGAGAAGATGAAAAGGGGAAGGGAATGCGGGGAAAAAAGGGAGTAGGATGGAAAGGAAAGAAGAAAAGGGAATAAGGAAAGAGGGAGAGGAAAGAGGGGAATAAGGAGAAGGGGGGAAGAAGGGAAAGAGGAAAGGAGGGGGATGAAAGAGAGGAAGGCTGAGGGGGGAAGAAGGGGATGAGGGGAAATAAGGGGAGTAGGATGGAAAGGAAAGAAGAAAGGGAATAAGGAAGGAGGGAGAAGAAAGAGAGGAATGATGGGAAGGGTAGAAGAAGGGAAAGAGGGAAGGAGAGGGATGAAAGAGGGGAATGATAAGAAGGGGGAAAAAGGGGTTGAGGGGAGAAAAAGGGGAGTAGGATGGAAAGGAAAAGAGAAAGGGAATAGGGAAGGAGGGAGAGGAAAGAGGGGAATGATGGGAAGGGTAGAAGAAGGGAAAGAGGAAAGGGGAAGAGGGAAGGAGGGAGAGGAAAGAGGGGAATGATGGGAAGGGTAGAAGAAGGGAAAGAGGGAAGGGGAAGAGGGAAGGAGGGGGATGAAAGAGGGGAATGAGAAGGGAGGGGAAAAAATGGGGAAGGGGAGAATGCAATGGCAAATTATTAGTTTTGAAGGGAAATGGAGGAAAGGAAGGGGAGGGAGGAAAGGGGGAAGGAAGATGAGAGAGGGAAGTGAGAGAGAAGAGAATGAATAATAGAGAGAAAAGGAAGAGAGAAGGAAGAGAAGGAAACATGGAAAGACAGGCAACAGAAAACATATTGTCTCATTACGAGGTTGCCAGCTCTATAGCCGTACCCTGCCTGACGGTCGCTTTGTGCCTGCCGAACATTTCAAAGCACTTCGGTACCTATGCTCAGTTTACGCTTCTTGTAGTCGCGAAGTAAAGGTCGATGCGGTATTTGAAGTTGATGATTCCTGCGAAGTGAGGGGAAAGAAAGATAGATATAAGAAAAGGAAAGAATTTAGAGACGGGAGGAAATACGAGAGCAAGAAAGGAGAAAGAGAAAGAAGGAGAGGAAAGAAGAGTACAGAGAGAGAGAGAGAGAGAGAGAGAGAGAGAGAGAGAGAGAGAGAGAGAGAGAGAGAGAGAGAGAGAGAGAGAGAGGAAAAGGGAGACAAAATGAACGATGAGAGGGGGAGAGGGAGGGGAGGGAAGGAAGGGAGAGAGGGGAGGAACACGATGTAGGGTGTGATTAATGAGAGAGTGGGAAAGAGGGAGAGAGAGAGGACATGTTGGCTTAGCTGTAACGTATATGAGAGAGAGAGAGAGAGAGAGAGAGAGAGAGAGAGAGAGAGAGAGAGAGAGAGAGAGAGAGAGAGAGAGAGAGAGAGAGAGAGAGAGAGAGAGAGAGAGAGAGAGAGAGAGAGAGAGAGAGAGAGAGAGAGACTGAGACACATAAAACAAAGAGAAACAGAGATAGACAAATGACGGACAAGCTAAACAAACACAGACTCAGACTGACACAAACAGGGAGACAAAGAGACAGACAGAATGAGAATGTGGGAGAGGAAGATGAAGAGGGGAAGGTGAAGAGGGGAAATGAGAGGAATGAGAAGAAGGGAAAGAAGGGACAGGAAAAATAATTAGAGGAACAACAAGGCACAGAAAACACACACACACACACACACACACACACACACACACACACACACACACACACACACACACACACACACACACACACACACACACACACACACACACACACACCACACAACCCCCTCCCTGCCCCCCCTTCCCCCCCCCCCTCCCACGCGCACACACATTCCAAGTCCAAACAAAGACGAGAAAAACAAAACAAAAGAAAGAAACTAAGAAAGAAAGAATAAGAAAGAGGAACCATCACTATTTTTCTCCACCTCGCGACGCGGACGGAAAGAAAACAACAGAAAACTGACCAAGACAACAGAGAAACCAAGACCTTTAAAGAACCGAAGGAAAAGGGAGGGAAGGAAGAGGAAGCAGGAAAGGGAGAAGGAAGATGAGGGAGGGAAGTGAGGAAAAGGGAGAAAAGGAAGTGGGATGGGAGAGGAAGGAAAGGAAGTGAAGGGAGGAAATATATGGGAAGAAATTAGTGAAAGGAAAGAAAAGAAGAGAGAAAATGGATATGGGAAGGGAAGTAGGGAAGGGAGAAACGAGAAAAGGAAAGGGATGGGAGAGAAGGGAAAGGAAGTGAGGGAAAGGGGGAAGGATGATACGGAAGAAATTAATGAAAGGAGAGAAAGGGAGAACGAAAAAGGAGATGGAAAATAGGGAAAGGAGAAACAAGAAATGGAAGAGGGATGGGAGAGAAGGGAAAGGAAGTGAGAGGAGGGAAGAAGAAGGTAGATACGGGAGAAATTAAAGACAGGAAAGAAAGGGAAAAAGAAAAGGGGATGGGAATAAGGGAAAGGAGAAATAAGAAAAGGAAACAAAAGAAGAAAAAAAGAAGGGATGGAAGAAGGGAGATACGGAAAAAAATTAATGAGAGGAAAGAGATGGAGATAGAAAAGGGAGATAATAATTAGGGAAAGGAGAAACAAAGGAACAGCAAGCAAAAGAAAAAGAAGAGAGAGAGAGAGAGAGAGAGAGAGAGAGAGAGAGAGAGAGAGAGAGAGAGAGAGAGAGAGAGAGAGAGAGAGAGAGAGAGAGAGAGAGAGAGAGAGAGAGAGAGAGAGAGAGAGAGAGAGAGAGAGAGAGAGAGAGAGAGAAATATAAAGGCAGGAAACGCTGGAAATAGAACTAGCAGACTCGCCTTTATTTTTGTCCCCTTCCCTCTCGAACGGTCCGGTGAATCGACTTGGCATTAAGATCGACTCCAACAATAGCAGTGCAAGGCGGGCTCGAGCTCTGATTGGCCGAAGCAAGGCGGTGCGTCAGCCGGCCAGCCAATGAGGAGAGAGCTGAGCAGGACGAGGAGGCAGAGGAGGAGAAGGAGGACTAGTATGAAGAGAAAGAGGAGGAGGATGAGAGGGTCTTAAGAAACTGGAGAGTAAAGAGAAGGAGGTTACAAAAAGGGTGAATAGAGAAAGGAGAAAGGAGGAGGAGGATTAGGAGGAGATGGAGGATTCCGAAGAGTATTTAGAGATTGTTAAAAAGAGGAGGAATGGAGAAAGGAAGAGGAGGAGGAGGAGACTACGTAGGAAGTAGCTAAAAATAGAGTAAATAGAGAAAGGAGGAAAAGGAAAAGGAAAAGGAGGAGTTAGAGGCCGAAGATAAAGAAGAGAAAGATGAATTGAAGCATGAAAACACGGAAAATCAGACTGCAAAAAGACTCCTATTCACGCAATCTAAGGAGACGCTTGTATGTGAATTTGTCCAAAGCATTATGAAAATCTAGATAGAAAACACCACTTTAAATATTATTGTCTTAGTTTCCATATTTACCGCAAAAGAAGTCCAGTAAATTAGTTAAACAGATTCGCTTATATGTAAAACCGTGCTGGAACTCTGAACTTATGTTGTTATCTTCAATGAATTTGGCAAAGGTAAGGAAAGGGAAGGAAGGGGAGTAAGGGGCAAGGGAAGGAAGAGAGAGGGTAAGGAAAGAACGTAAAGGAAGGGAGATAAGAGGAGAGGAATGAAGAGAGAGAAAGAGGAAAGAAATTTGAGTAGAAAGAAAAGAGGAAGAAAAGAAGTGACAAACGAGGGAGATAGAAAAGAGAGGAAAGGAGAAAGAAGGAGAAGGGAGAGTTGGAGAAAAGTAGAGAAAGGGAGATATGAAGGGAGGAAGTGAAAGATGAGGGAGATGAAGGGAAAAAAAGAAGAAAGAAGGGAGAGAATTCGGCACGTTTGTCTTAAGGAAGAAGAAGGAGGAGGAGGAGGAGCCCGGAGATGGAGGTGAAGAGGAGGAGGACTTGAAGGAGGATCTAAGAGGGAAGAGGAAGGAGGAAGGGGAAGAGGAAGGGAAGGGAAGTTTAGATGAAGCGTTCAGAATTTATTATCCTTTTTCTTTCTTCCTTTAGTCCTTTACTGCGTCCATCCTCCCTATATCGTTCCTTCCTTCTTTTCTTCTTCACATCAACATTCCTTCCTTCCTTCCCTTCCTCACTTCCTTCTCTCCCTTCCCTTGATTCCTTTCTTTATTTTATTTTCTCTACCTCCCTCTTTTCTCAGTCTCTCTCTCTTCCCTCTCTCTCATATATATTTTTCTCCTTCCTTCCTTTCTCTCTCTCTCCTTTGTTTCTCTTTCCTTTTTTTTTTTTTATTTTCTCTCCATAATTTCCTTTCTTCTTTCTTTCCTTCCTTCCTTCTTCCATTCCTTTTATTTTTTCTGTCTAATCTCTCTCTCTCCACCTCTCATCTGTATTCCTGATATAACCAACGTCTCTCCTCTCTCCCTCTCTCCCTCTTTCCCTCCCTCCCTCTCTCTCTCCCTCTCTTCCTCCCCCTTTCAAGTCCTATTTCCTTCTCCATTTCTCCTAGAGGCCCTTCCTTGCCTCCCTCAATTTCCTCCTCCTCCTCCTCCTTATCCTACCTGCCCCATTTCCTCCTCTTCCCCCTCCCTTCCTTCCCTCCTTACCTCCCTCTTTCCTCTCTTCCTGTCGCTTCTCTGGCATTTTCTCCCTTCACTTTAACACCTCGGCCATTTATCTGTCAACCTCCCTTCCCCTTTCTTCTTTTCCCTGCCTCCCTTCTTTTCCCTAACGTCCATGTCCCTGTTTGTCTTTCTCTCTTTTTCTTTTCCCTTTTCTGTTTGTTCCTCCTTTTATTCCTACCCTTCCATCTCTCTCTCTCTCTCTCTATCACCTCTTTCTTTATCTTGCCTTTTACCCCTTATCTGTTCTTTCTATGTTCCTCCCTGTCTTTGGTTAGTGCCCCCTCTCTCTCTGCTCTTCCTTTACCTCTCTGTCAGCGTTTTGTATCTCTTGTTTTCTCTTAGCTTTTCTTCTCAATAACTCACCATTTTCTTGCCTGGCTCTTCTCCCTGTCACAAGTTATCACCTCTATTGCTTTCTTCTCTTCCCTACCTCCCTGTTACTGCTCTATGTTCCTCCTTGTCACCGTTTTGTATCTCTTGTTTTCGCTTAGCTTTTCTTCTCCATAACTCACTATTTTCTTATCTGTCTTTAATCATCACCTCTATTGCTTTCTTTTCTTCCCTACCTCCCTGTTACTGTTCTCTGTTCCTCCTTGTCCCCCTGTCTTCTTGTTATCATCCCCTTCTTTCTCTCCCTCTATTCCAGTTACCGCTCCCTTTCCTCCCTGCGCCTCCCTTGTCTCCCTGCCTTACCATTGTAGTTCTCTCCATGTCCTTAGCTAGCTCTCTTTCTCCTCCCTGTCCCTCCCTGCTGTCCTAATACCGGTCTAGTCCGTCTCTCCCTGTATTTTGTTAGTGCCCCGACTTCTCTGACCTTCCCCTGCTTTCTGCCTTCCTATCTCTGATGGCGCTTCTCCTCATCCCTGCCTCCCTGCCTCCTTGTTCCCGTTCAGCTTTAGTCACATCCAGCTCTCAGGCGCTCAGTGGCCGCTAAAGGGTCATTAGGAAGCTTTTTGTGGCTGGTTCAGAAGTTGGTCAGCGGGACGTTTGGTAACTCTCCTCCGCTCCGCTTCCAAGGGTTCTCCGAGCCTTTGAGGGGAGATGACAGAGCCTTTTTCTTTCCTGTCTGTGTGTGATTCTGTGTGTGTCTGTGATTTTTTTTTTTAATGTGTGTGTGGTTAATGTTTTGTTGGTTAGGTATCTGTTGGTGTGGCTGGTAGTGGCTGTCTCTATATCTGTCTGCATGTCTGTCTGTCTGTCTGTTTGTCTCTCTCTCTCTCTCTCTCTCATATATAGGCCAGCTTTTGTCTCTATCATTCCTCCTCCTCCTCCTCCTCCTCCTCCTCTTCCTCCTCCTCTTCCTCTTCCTCCCCTCCCCCCTTCTCGGCCCTCGCATTTCCACGAATAACAAAGGAGAAAAAGAGTGAGAGAAAAAAAAATAGTGCCGTCGCCAACACACACACACACACACACACACACACACACACACACACACACACACACACACACACACACACACACACACACACACACACACACACACACACACACACACCTGCACTGCGACGCCACACACGCTCTCTTCTCTATAATATCGGTCTTTTCAATTAGCCGAACCGAATTGTCCATCAGAGTGAGACCGAGAGAGAGAGAGAGAGAGAGAGAGAGAGAGAGAGAGAGAGAGAGAGAGAGAGAGAGAGAGAGAGAGAGAGAGAGAGAGAGAGAGAGAGAGAGAGAGAGAGAGAGAGAGAGAGAGAGAGAGAGAGAGAGAGAGAGAGAGAGAGAGAGAGAGAGAGAGAGAGAGAGAGAGAGAGAGAGAGAGAGATCAAGTCGAAGTTTCATATCCTCATTTGAAACCCAATCGTTGACTTCGCTAAATTGAAGCAAAAGAAATAAAAGAAGAGAAAAAGGGAAACAAAAGAGGAATAAGAAACGCACTAAAGGGAAAGAGAGAAGGAGAAACAAGGAACCATGAAGATATAAGAAAGGAACGAAAAGAGGAATAATAAGAACATAAAATGGGAGGAAAGAAGGAAAGAGAAAGGGGAAATAAGAGGGGAAGAAGGAAACGAGGAAAGAAAGGAATTTAAAAGACAAATTTTATTAGTCCTAACTGTCGTACTTGATAAAATAGACCACGGGGAAGAAAGGAGAACGGGAAGGAGAGAAAATATAAGAAAAGGAGTCGGAGGAGGAAATGGGAGGGAAAGAAAGAAAATTAAAATGAGAAAAGAAAGAAAAGGAAAGAGGAAATTAAAATGCGAAAGAGAAAAAAGAAAATAAGAAGAGAGAGAGAGAGAGAGAGAGAGAGAGAGAGAGAGAGAGAGAGAGAGAGAGAGAGAGAGAGAGAGAGAGAGAGAGAGAGAGAGAGAGAGAGAGAGAGAGAGAGAGAGAGAGAGAGAGAGGTGAGAGAGATCGATGGAGGAGGGAAAGGAACATGATGGAGGGAAGGAAGGAGGGAGAACGGAGACCAGGTAGGTAGGGAGGGAGGGAGGGAGAAAGATAGGTAGGGAGGGAGAGAGATAGAGGAGGTACATAAACGGAGAAAATGGAGGAAAGGAAGGAAGGAGAAGGTGGGAGGGAGAGAGAGGGGGAGGAGAAACGAGATAAATAAGTGGAAAAGCAAACAAAGGAGAAGGAGAGAAATTTATGTAAGAAATATCAAAATACCAAGAAAAAGGGAAGAGAACTGAAACAAATGTGAACTTGACCTGAAAAGTGCGAAAAATACAGAGAATATTAAGTTTAAAAATAGAAGCGAAGAAGTCAAGGCAATATGGAAATAACAAAATGGAAAACGATATTGAAATAACATTGAGATATACGTAATAGAAAACAGAAAAATATAGATGATAAAAAGGAGATTAATAGAGCAAGAAATAACAGGAAAAATAGAAAAAAAGTATGACGACAAAGAAAAAGGAAAAGGAAAAAATTAAAGCTTATCAAAATACAAACTAGGCACCAATAAAAAAAGAAAAGTAAAGGAAGAAAAGTCAGAACAAGATCTAAACACTAAGGAAAAAAACATGGAAAAAATAAAAATAAAACCGAAACTATTAAAAAAACTAGAATAAAAAAAATAATAATCAGCAATATGGAAAGAAAAGGAAAAAGAAATCCATAACACGACAAAGAAAAAGTGAGAAAAGATCAAAACTAAATCAAACCTCCAAAAAATAAGAGAGAAAAAAATCCCTAACACCACGAAAAGGAAAAGAAAAAAAGAAAAGAAAAAGGAATCCATGACACAACAAAGTAAAAGAAATTGAGAAAAGATCAAAACTAAATCTAACCAAAAAAAAGAGTAAAAGAAAAAATTCCCAACACCATGAAAAGGAAAAGAAAAAAAAAATCCAAAACGCCGCCAAAAAAACAACAAAATCAGAAAATATCAAAATTCAACCTCATGAAAATGTAAGAAAAAAGTTTTAAAAAATCCTCTTACCAGCCCTTCCCGTGTATACAAGCCCCTACAGGCCCTTAACTGAGCCCCCGTTTAACCATTGAAAGTCTCCACAACGCGACCCGGATATAGGCAAGGCTCGTATTGCTCGCCCTTACTGCCGTGTGTGTGTCGTAAGGGCGTGTTCTCTGGAGGGAGGGGAGGGAGGGAGAGGGAAGGAAGGGAGGAGGAAGGAAGGGAAGGAGGGCAAGATAAGGATAGATATGGAGGAGGGGAAAATGAAATGAGGGGAAGGGAGAAAAGAAGATAGGGAAGGAAGGGTCGTAAGGGGTCTGTGTTCTCTGGAGGGAGGTGAGGGAAGGGAGGGAAGGAAGGGAAGGAGGGCAAGATAAGGAGAGATATGGAGGAGGGGAAAATGAAATGAGGGGAAGGGAGAAAAGTAGATAGGGAAGGAAGGGTCGTAAGGGGTCTGTGTTCTCTGGAGGGAGGCGAGGGAAGAGAGGGAAGGAAGGGAGGAGGAAGGAAGGGAAGGAGGGCAAGATAAGGAGAGATATGGAGAAGGGGAAAATGAAATGAGGGAAAGGGAGAAAAGAAAATAGAGAAGGAAGGGTCGTTAGGGGTCTGTGTTCTCTGGAGGGAGGTGAGGGAAGGGAGGGAAGGAAGGGAAAGAGGGAAGATAAGGATAGATATGGTGCTGGGGGATGGAAATGAAGGAGGGAAGATAGAACGTAGGATAGGAAAGAAAAAGAGGGATATTTTTTTCACAGCAGAGGAAGCAGCTCAAGGGCAAAAAAAGAAACAATAATGAAAAAAAGAACGCTAGGGTAGAAAAGGAAGGAAAAGAATGGATGGAATGGAAGGGGGGAGATAAAGAATGGAAGAGAAAGATGAGGAAAGAAATGGAAAAGAAAGGAGGGTATAGAAGAGGCAGAAAGAAAATGGAGGAGGTGAGGAAGAGAAGCGAAGAAGGGAGAGGAACGAAGGGAGGACAACGAGGGGAAGGAAGGCAAGATAAGGAGAGATATGGAGCAGGGAGAGGGAAATGAAGGGGAAGGAAGAAAAGGTAGAAGGAAGGGAGGGAAAAGGGAGGAATATAGTAAAGCAGAAATGACAAGAATGGAAGAAAAGGAAGGAGAGATAAAAGGAATATAAGAAAAATGAGGAAAGGAATGGGAAAGAAAAGGAGTGTATAGAAAAGACAGAGAAACAAATGGAATGGAGAATGACCGAGGAGTGATGAAACAGACGGTAAAGGAGATAAATGTAATGAAGAGAAGGTGGAAAGAGGAAGGCAAAAGAATTAGGTTAAGAAGGATCAGGGAGAGAGAGAGAGAGAGAGAGAGAGAGAGAGAGAGAGAGAGAGAGAGAGAGAGAGAGAGAGAGAGAGAGAGAGAGAGAGAGAGATGAACGAAGGAAAAGAAGAAAAGAAGATAACGAGAAGGAAGTGAAAAAAGAAGAAGGGGATTGTGGTATGCTGCAACAGATAAAGATAGGAAATAAGGGAAGGAAAGGAAAGAAAAGGAATTTGTAGGTTGTGAAAAGAAAGAAAGGAAGAGAAACACTGGTAAAGAGAAAAACAAAGAGGAAAAAGTAGAAAGACAGACACACAAAGAGATAGACAGAGAAAACAGAGCAGTGAGTAAGTGAAATGTGAAATGCTGAATCCGTAGACTTTTTAGACTATGAAGAAAGACATAAAGAAAGAAAGAAAGGAAGGATAAATTGAAATCGGAAAACAGCGAGAAAGAACGAAAGAAACAAGGAAAGAAAGAAAGAGAGAAGAGGAAAGGAGTAATATCAATGACAGAGGTAGATGAAGAAGATAATCAGGGAAATAATTAAAGAAAGGAACAAAATTAAAAACGGTGGAAGAAAAGAAAGAATAAAAAGAAGCAAGGAATGAGAGAAGTAAAGGAGAAAATGCAAGAGTTCAGAGTAGAAGAGAATGTAAATTAGAGATATAATGAAGGTAGGAAAGAAAGCAAGGGAAGGAAGGAAGGAAGGAAGGAAGGAAGGAAACAAGTCGAGTGTGACAGTTGAGAAGATACAGATTTAATAAGCACTGCGTCTCTCTCTAATGGAATCTTCCTGTGAGTTATCTTTTATTCGTGAGGTTCTTCCTCCTCCTCCTCCTCCTCCTCCTCCTCCTCCTCCTCCTCTTCCTCCTCCTCCTCCTCCTCCTCCTAATCCTCCTCCTCCTCCTCCTCTTCCGGTATCTTAATTGCTATACTAAATAAACTGACATGTGAAAAAGGAGAGAGAGAGAGAGAGAGAGAGAGAGAGAGAGAGAGAGAGAGAGAGAGAGAGAGAGAGAGAGAGAGAGAGAGAGAGAGAGAGAGATGAAATAAATCAGTAATTACATTCAAACATACATAAATTTTGATACAAGTTTTATTATTATTATTATTATTATTATTATTATTATTATTATTATTATTATTATTATTATTATTATTATTATTATTATTATTATTATCATTACTTATTTCAGTATCTTTTTCTTTCCAGGTAACACGGAACTAGAGAAAGAGACAGAGAGACATAAATAAGAACAGTAAGCACATCAATCATATATATTTTCCTACTATTCTTTTACGCTGTGTATTTCTTTATTCTCTCTCTCTCTCTCTCTCTCTCTCTCTCTCTCCCTAACATATCATTCGTCTCTGCACTCTTAACAAGCCAAACCTTCACCTTTATGGCACAGGTAATTACGGGTCATTACGGCGTGTTTCCCCTGCAAGAAATAAGAGAATGTAAATTGCGCGCGACATCCTCAAGTAATTCCCGAAAATATTAACGACGTAGCTCTCGAGGGGCGCCGCTGCTCGGGTACGATTCATCACCTGCGAGTTTTACCTTTACGAAGCGGGGGAAGGAAACGGAAAAAAGGACGTAAAGAAATGTTGATAAAATGGAGGTGAAGGAGAGGAAATATGGACTTAAGGAAATATATATAAAAAGACAGAGAAAAGAAAGGAGTTATAGAAATGTTAATAGAAAACATGGGTAGGAAAGGAGGATAAATATGAAAAGCAGGTGAAGGAAACGGAAAAAGGACGTAAAGAAATGTTGATAACATGGAGGTGAAGGAAAGAAAGTATGAAATTAAGGAAATGTATATAAAAAGACTGAGAAAAGAAAGGAGTTATAGAAATATTAATAGAAAACATGGGTAGGAAAGGAAGGTAAACATGAAAAGCAGAGGAACGAGAGGGAGAAAAGGGACGTAAAGAAATGTTGATAAAATGAAGGTGAAGGAGAGGAAATAGAGATTTAATGAAATATATATAAAAAGACAGAAAAAAGGGAGTTATAGAAATATTAATAGAAAAACATGGGTAGGAAAGGAAGGTAAATATGAAAAGCAGAGGAACAAAGGAGAGGAAAAGGGCGTAAAGAAATATTGATAAAAAGGAAGTGATGGAAAAGATATATGAACTTAAGGAAATATATATAAAAAGACAGAAAAGAAAGGAGTTATAGAAATATTAAATGAAAAGCAAGTGAACGAAAGGGAGAAAAAGAACGTACAGAAATGCTAATAAAAAGGAAGTGATGGAAAAGATATATGGACTTAAGGAAATACAGTTTAAACACAGAGAATGGAGAGAACAAAGAAGTATTAATGAAAAACAAGGGAGAGAATAAAGTAGGACTTTAAAAAATGTTACTAATACAAAAGGTCAAGGGAAACAAAGAAAGAATGATATAAAATAGTGAAATAGTGAGTTACAGAAATATAAACAAAAAGATATCATTAAAAAAAAACATGGAAAGTGAAGGAGCAAAAATAGAGTAAAAAAAAAAGAAGAAATAATAAAGAGGACTCAAAGAAATGTTGATAAATAAGCAGGTGACGGAAACGAAAAATAAACTAAAGAAAATTTAAATAAAAAAGAGAAAGGAAAGGCTTTAGAGAATAATAATACAAGCAGAGAAATAAATGGAGAAACAAATAAATGTTAAAAAACAGAACAAGGAAAGAAAAAAAAATGACGTAAAGAAATGCTGATGAAAAAAGGGGAAGTAAGGAAATATGGAGTTTAGAAATATAAATGATAAACACAGTAAGCAGTGAACTTGAAGAAATGTTAATAAAAGAAACATTTGTAGGAAAGGAGAGTGAATATGACAGAGCAGGAGAACGAAAGGGGAAAAAATGGATTTGAAAGAAAAGTTAAAAAAAGAAGGAGGCGAAGGAAACGAAGTATAGACTGAGCAAAATATAAATAAATAGACAGAGAAAGGAAGAATATTGATAAAAACGTGGGAAGAAATGGAGAAACAAATGAATATATAAAGCAAGGGATGGAAGGGAAAAAAGGACATAACGAAATGTTGATAAAAACAGAGGAGGGAAACGAAATATGAACTGAAGGAAATATAAATAAAAAAAACAGAGGAAGGAAATTATTTAAAGAATAATAATAAAAGCAGAGGAAAGAGTGGAGAAAAAAAATGAATATATAGAGTAGGGGAAGGAAGGGAAAATGGATTTAAAGAAATGTTGATGAAAAAAACATAGGAAGGAAACGAAATACGGACTTAAGGAAGCACAAATAAAAGGTAGAGAAAGGAAAGGAGTTAAAGAATACTAAATATAAATCATTGGAAGGAGAGGAAAAAACTATTGATATGTATAGAAAAACAAGGTTGGAAAGGAAAACATGACAAAGAAAATTCGGATAATAACAGGGAAGTAAAGTTAAAAAGAGGACTGAAGAATCATTAATTAAAGATCAGGTGAAGGAAGGAGCAAAGGGACCTAAAGAAACACTAATTAAAAAATACATGTGAAGGAAATTAAATATGGGCTTAAGGAACTATAAATTAAAAGACATGAAGGAAAGGACGTAAGAGATATCAATAAGACAACAGGGAAAGGAAAGCAAGAAAAAATAGACTATAAAAATATTAGGAGGAAATAACAAAAAGAAACTAATTGAATGTTGATAATTTGGGGAAGTAGTGAAGAAACGAAGAAGAGTAAAGGAAAGGAAAAATGGACATATAAAGCCAAACATACGAGCACTAGATTTATAAGTTGAAAAATAAGGAAATCAAAGACTACCCAGAGATGGATGAAAGCAAAACGGCTCCCTAGAAAGTCAAAATTCCACGCATAGTAAAGTAAAATTGGGTCAAGCTTTCCGTCGATATTGTTTCGGGGGGGAAAGTGGTGAGGAGATGAAAAAGAGTTAACGAAGGAGAACGTAAAAATAGATTAAAAAAACAGTCCAGATGGGAAGATCAAACAAAAGGGAAAGTTATATTGAAAACCGAAAAGCCACGATATGTAAAGCAAAATCTGGGCAAGGCGCACAAGAGCAAAGAAAAGGAATATTTAAATTGAATTGAGGTCACAGAGACAATCCGGAAAAAGAAATAAAGACCGGGAAGCGAGAAAAGAAAAGACGAAAAATTGAAAATAATATACAGCAAAAATTTGAGAATCATAAGGTAATTAAGAAAGGAGGAAGTAAGATTTGATTAGACACAAAGGCAATCTGGAAATAGAAATAATGACGGAGTTGCAAAAATATATACACACGAAGAAGTGATTAAATTATAATTACGTCAAATAAAGGAAAATATGAGCAACTACATTGTTATAAGGGCAGGCATGTCTGGATGAGTACCGCAGTGCACTCAACCACCCCGAGCTGTATCCTTCTTTTCCTCCTCCTGACTAGTCCTTCCCTCCGTTGGACGTGCCACACTCTAAAGACAGGCTGGCACGCCCTTAACCTTAGTCCTCCCACGTGTTTGCTATGTATGTGTTTAGGAGCAGTAAGTAGCGGGCTTCTATTTTTTCATTATTGTTCACTTTTTTTTACTCCCTTGCACTGTCTCCTCTGATGTAAAGAAATTAAAAAATGGCGTCCCTGTAAGGCTGGGCGACGGGAGTTGTTATGAAGCTGTTACTGTGCGAGACAACCATGAGTGGAGGAGACCAAAGGGACGCCCACGTAACTCATTAATGGGGCAACGTAATTGATCCTTAGAGGGGTTTGGAACGGAAAGGGCAGCTGCGTGGAGGTTTGCTCGGCGGGACTGTCGAAGGTGGAGGCGGCGAGTGAGTGAAGCGACGCTCCCCCTGGCATATACTCCCCGTTAGTACAAGATAATAAAAAAAGGTGGGGAAGCAAAATTCAATAAAAATATAAAGACAAACTGTAAAAGGAAAATAAAGTGGAAGCGAAAAGCAACTCGAAAATTCACGACGAAATAACGAAAATATAAAGTAAAAAATTGGTGAATTCCGCGGACTGTTGTCGCTCAGCCCAGTGAGTCGCGAGCCTTCGTGAGACGCTCGGCTGCCGCTGTTAGGGGGCGGCGCTGCCACCTGGGCGACGGAGGAAGCGGGGAGTGTTGGCCGGGCCTGCTGGCGTGTTCTTGTGACAACCCGGGGAAGGTGCTAAGGAGACGCAGGGAGCTGATGGCCTTTAGTGAGGAGATTCAATGTCATGTCACCTTTATTAATTGACTTTGAAGAAGGTAAAGATTTTTATTTTTATTTTTTTATATTTTTTTTTACGTCTTGGCCTATTGTGTTGGTAGGCTTCTTCCCGGTGGATCCTGATGGTCGGTCCAAGGCTTCTTCCCGGTGGGTCCTGATGGTCGGCCCAGCCCGTTCTGGCGCAGGCGAGTGTTCATAATGGCGCCATCTTGCATTGGCTCAAGCTGTCCTCCCGGAGCTCATCTTTAATCCTAGAATCTAGAGTCCGGGTTGATAGGTGGTCTTCTGGACAGCATGTCGGTAGTTTTAAGCCACTCGGCGGCAGCTGAAAAATCCCACCTTGGTGGCACCGGTCGGGGATTGAACTCGCGTCCTCCTGAATGCAGGGCCGTCCTGCTATCTGCTCAGCCACCGCCTCTGTATTGTGTCTGGTAGCAAAATTTGATGTTAATGAGAAGTAGGGAGTTGAATATCTTTTGTAAGGAGATTTAGTTCCATGCCATCTTTATTAATCAACTGTGAAATAAATAAAGGTTTCGATACTTAGAAAGGGAATTTGAAGCCTCTATAATACACGTGATAGCAAAAATTTAGTGTTGAAATGATTTAGGGAACTGAATGCCTTTAGTGACGACGTTCAGTCTCACAACACCTTCTTTATTGATTAATTGTGAAGTAAGTAAAGGTTTTAATTCTTTAACAGGGAATTTAAGACCTCTAGAATGCGTCTTAAAGCAGAAATTTAATGCTGAGAAGATGTAGGGAGTTGAATGCCTCTAGTGAGGAAATTGTGTCGTGTCGCCTTTTATATGACTTGGCTCTGAAGAAGGTAAAGATTTGATACTCAGAGAAGGAATTTAAAGCCTCTTCCGTGCGTGTCGTTACATAATTTTAGTGCTGAAAAGATTTATGGAATCGAATGCCTTTAGTAAAATTTAGTGTCATATTGCCTTTATTGGCAGTAGGCAACAGTTCCGATACTTTGAAAAGGAATTTAATACCTCGATAATACGTGTTGATGCAGAAAGTTAGTGTTGAAAAGATGTATGGAATCGAATGCCTTTAGTGAAATTCAGTGTCATATTGCTTTTATTGGAAGTAGGCAACAGTTCCGATACTTAGAAAAGGAATTTAATACCTCGATAATACGTGTTGAAGCAGAAAGTTAGTGCTGAAAAGATGTATGGAATCGAATGCCTTTAATGACGAGATGCAGCGTCGTGTCGCCTTCATAATTAATCAACCGGGAAATAAATAAAAGTTTCGATACTCGGAAAGGGAATTAAAAACCTCTACAATGCACGCGGTTTGAAAGGATAATTACAAGTTGTTGAATACCTTTAGTCCAGAAATTCAGTGCCATGTCACCTTTATTAAATGACCTTGAAGTAGATAAAGGTTTTGATGCGTGGAAAGGGAATATTTAAGACCTCATATGTAGCGTTAAGAAGATGTAGGGAATTGAATGCCTTAAGTGAGAAAATTAAGTGTCATGTCGCCTTCTGTATTAACACGAGAAGATAATTATAGGGAGTTGAATACCTTTTGTGCGAAAATTCAGTATCATAACCCCCTCTGCATAATCAAGTGTGACGAAAGTAAAGTTTTAAAGCTTAGAAAGGGGATTCAAAGCCTCTTTAATACATGTGGTTGAGAAAATAATTGTAGGGTGTTAGATACCTTGAAAGCGGAAATTCAGTGTCTTATCACTTTTTAAATTAAGTGTAAAGCAAGTAAAGGTTTTGATGCTTAGTAAAAGAATATTAAAAGACTTCTAGAACGCTTGTGGTGAGGGGAGATGGTGTTGCGTCATCTGTGTTAATTATAGCGGAGAGGGAATTTCAGAGCCTTTCAGGAAAACATGTGTAGAAGCAGAATCTCTTTAAGAATGAGGGGAAGGAAGGAAAGGGAGGGAGAAAATGAGAAAGAGGGGGAGAGGGAAGAAGGGAGAGGAAGGGAATGAGGGGAAGGAAGGGAAGGGAGGGAGAAAATGAGAAAGAGGGGGAGGGGAGGGAAGGGAGAGGAAGAGAATGAGGGGAAGGAAGGAAAGGAAGCGAGAAAATGAGAAAGAGGGGGTTAAGGGGCTGAGAGTAAGAGTTGTATTATAAAACATTTCGCCGCCCAAGAACACATATTTGACAAGGGTTTCGTAGGAGTTTTGGGGATTTCCAGGAGTAGTTTTATGACCCTGGCTGTAGTCTGACCCTTCTTCTGTACCATGAACCTGAAGAAGCACTCATGAGAACCCGACTGACCCCCTCTTTGACCTTTAGAAATAACTGATGTGAGGAGCCAAGTGTCTTATAATTATAGGGAATACCGACCTAAGAGAGATGGAGATTGAAGGTTTTGAGAATACGCGTGGAAAGAGAAATTCATAAAGACGTTAAGACTAAGAGAAGGAATGATTGAATGCTTTGAGAATGCGAGAAGAAGCAGAATCTGATAAAAGTGTAAAAAATGAGAGAAAAAAAGAATGAATGTCTTGAGAATACGAAAAGAAGAAATAGTTGAAGAGAAACAGAAGAATTGGCAGAAATTCATTAAAGTTTCAGACTACGAGAGAAAGAGATTGAATGCTTTGAGAGTGCGAATAGAGAAGTCTCAAAACTGTTACGCCTAAGAGAGAAGACGATTAATTGCCTTGAGAGTTGAGATAAAAAGTTCGCGGAGGTTTTAAGATCAAGAGAGAGAGAGACTGAATGCTTGAGAGGTAGGGAGTTCATAAAGGTAGGAAGACTGAAGAGAAGGATATTGAATGCCATAAGAGTAAGAATATAAAGTTTATGAATGTTTTAAGACTAAGCGAGAAGAAGATTGAATGCTTTAAAGGTACGGATGAAGATTCTTAAAGGTCTTACGACTAATGGAGAAAATTGAATGCTTATAAAAAGACGGATATAAGAAGATATTACTAAAGATATTGAAAGACACTGAAAGACTGAATGAGGTTTAAGGCAAGTAGAATACGTGTAAAAGCAGATACTAATAGATAACTAATAGAATAATAGAGGAGATTGACTGCTTTAAAAATACGGTTATATGAGAAAAATAGTAAAGATGTCGAAACAAGGGATGATTGAACTTGAATGCCTTTATAAAACGTGTAAAATCAGATGCTACTTGAATATTAACAAAGACTAATAGAGAAGTACTAGAAGAGATTGAATGCCTTAAGGATACGAATATAAGAGAAAATGAGTAAAAGTATTGATATAAGGACTGAATAAGGTTTACGACAATTAGAATACGTGTTAAAGCATATTTTTTAAAGGTGTTGACAAATAGGGAGTGAGGATAGTGAATGCATGAGGAAATATAGTGTTTTAATTCCACATAATAGCCCTCATAGCTCGTTGTAAAGTCCAGCAAGCTAATAGTGAACCCGTTATGAAGGCGCCATCAAACAGTCGGCCGCTGATGACGCTGCTCCGACATTCTAATTACTGAGGCATGAAAAATGTTCTGTGACCGAAGCCGTAGTGGAATATTTTGTCTATACAGCGCCGATAATTACTTTGATTTCCTAGTCTGATTACAGGTGGACGGAAAAATGGCTTCTGATCCGATTTAGAGAGGTTTCGAATCCGACATCAGTGGCATTGACGTTGATTTACAGGCTTATCATGACTGCTGTGAAATATAAGACCCAAGATCGTTAGAACAGTTATCATTATATATTTCAGCGTTTTTTTAATATTTCTTTCCCCTTAGCGCCTCTGTATTTAAGGTATAGACAGTATTAACGTTGATTTGCAGTTTTATTAAGACTTATAAAACCCAACATCGCTAGAATACTTTATATCTTTTATGGAGTCGCTTCTCAATATCTTCTTCCCATAGCGCCTCTATTTTTAAGGTATAGGCAACCCAGCATCCCATAAGCTAAGTTTTCTCAGTACACTTTCATTAGCATCATAAAGTAAAGAGAGAATGTTGTTTGTTCACCAATTCTCACCGTCTTAATCTAATCACCTCGAGGAGTTTCCTAAGATGTACGCACCAATTCCCAGACCCAGACCAGCCAACGCCCAAAACACATCACATAACATAGTATCATCATTCCTACCAGTAATTACTACATCAATACAGATCCAAGGCTTTCTCGACGTTTTCTACCTTACTCTGTCTTTTTTTTTTTTTTTACAATAAAGGAGACAGCTCAAGGGCACAAAAAAAGGAAACAATAATAAAAAAAAAGCCCGCTACTCGCTGCTCCTGTCTGATATTAGTGTACACCTTCCTTCTCCGGCAAAGGTTCTAACTCCTCTTCACTTGGTTGTCTGTCTGATATTAGTGTACTCCTTCCTGCACCGGCAAAGGTTTTAAGTTCATCTGTCCACCTGATTATCTGTCTGATGTTAGTTTCCTGCTGCGACAAAGGTTCTAATTTCATCTCTCCGGCTGGTTCTCTGTGTGATGTTAGTGTTGTTAGCTCATCCTGCTGCGACAAAGGTTCTAATTTCATCTCCCCGGCTGGTTCTCTGTGTGATGTTAGTGTACCTCATCCTGCTGCGACAAAGGTTCTAATTTCATCTCCCCGGCTGGTTCTCTGTCTGATGTTAGTGTACCTCATCCTGCTGCGACAAAGGTTCTAATTTCATCTCCCCGGCTGGTTCTCTGTCTGATGTTAGTGTACCTCATCCTGCTGCGACAAAGGCTCTAATTTCATCTCTCCGGCTGGTTCTCTGTCTGATGTTAGTGTACCTCATCCAGCTCTGGCAAAGGTTCTAATTTCATCTCTCCGGCTGGTTCTCTATCTGATGTTAGTGTACCTCATCCTGCTGCGACAAAGGTTCTAATTTCATCTCTCCGGCTGGTTCTCTGTCTGATGTTAGTGTACCTCATCCAGCTCTGGCAAAGGTTCTAATTTCATCTCTCCGGCTGGTTCTCTGTCTGATGTTAGTGTACCTCATCCTGCTGCGACAAAGGTTCTAATTTCATCTCTCCGGCTGGTTCTCTGTCTGATGTTAGTGTACCTCATCCTGCTGCGACAAAGGTTCTAATTTCATCTCTCCGGCTGGTTCTCTGTCTGATGTTAGTGTACCTCATCCTGCTGTGACAAAGGTTCTAATTTCATCTCTCCGGCTGGTTCTGTCTGGTGTTAGTGTACCTCATCCTGCTGCGACAAAGGTTCTAATTTCATCTCTCCGGCTGGTTCTCTATCTGATGTTAGTGTACCTCATCCTGCTGCGACAAAGGTTCTAATTTCATTTCTCCGGCTGGTTCTGTCTGATGTTAGTGTACCTCATCCTGCTGCGGCAAAGGTTCTAATTTCATTTCTCCGGCTGGTTCTGTCTGATGTTAGTGTACCTCATCCTGCTGCGACAAAGGTTCTAATTTCATCTCTCCGGCTGGTTCTCTGTCTGATGTTAGTGTACCTCATCCTGCTGCGACAAAGGTTCTAATTTCATCTCTCCGGCTGGTTCTCTATCTGATGTTAGTGTACCTCATCCTGCTGCGACAAAGGTTCTAATTTCATCTCTCCGGCTGGTTCTCTATCTGATGTTAGTGTACCTCATCCTGCTGCGACAAAGGTTCTAATTTCATCTCTCCGGCTGGTTCTCTGTCTGATGTTAGTGTACCTCATCCTGCTCCGGCAAAGTTTCTCATTTCATCTCACCACCTGGTTCTCCATGTTAATTTACCGTGTCCTGTACCGGTAAAGGTTCTAATTTAATCCTTCCTCCTGATTCTCTCTGTGATTTTAGTGTAGCTACCTTATCCTGCTCCAGCAAAGGTGCAAATTCCATCTCTCTTGGTTCTCTGTCCTCCCTGACCTCTACAATTCTTACGTTACTACCCTGAGAAACTGGCTGTTTATCTGTTATCAATTCCACGCATGATACGACCTGGCCAAGTCTACTTCTTACTCTGAATCGTCTTAAAACACCTTCAAGCTACCCTAACCTAACCCAACATTCACGATATGGTATCAGGTAAAGGTACTATTGCTCTCAAACTCTACAAGTGAATAAAAACTGACCGTGACTTGCTGAAGATTTCCCGGAATAATTTGATATAAACGTAAATAATGAAAATGAAGGCAAAGTGCGTCATTGAATTATGCGCCAAGAATACCTGAGTGTTTTATTTAATATTTGATCTTTTACTTAGCGTTGCCTCGAATCTCGGTCCCTCCTCCTCCCTTCCTCTTTCCCCCCAACCGTGATTTTTTTTTTTTTTAGGGGGGGTGGATTGCAGTTCTACGTTTTTTTTTTTCTTGCATATTTTCGTTTTTGTGTCTGAGTTTTTTTTCTGATGTGTTGAATCCATGACCCAGTTCGATAAGGTAAAAAGAAACTCCATTATGCTTTTTTATATCGTAGTCTTTATATTCCTGTTTTGTTTTCTTCCTTTCTTCACTGTCCTCATGCTTTCTTCACTATCTTCTGAATGTTTTTTTTTCTGTAACCTAATTTGATAAGGTGGATAGGTGCTTATATTATGTTTTTTTTTTTCTTTACCTGTAGTCTATATATGCTTTTTTTTCTTTCCATGGATTTTCTCTTCCTTTCTTCACTATTTTCTTCTTATGGTTTTTTTTCTGTAACCTAATTTGATGAGGTAAATAGGTACTTATATTGTTTTTTTTGTTTTTTTAATTCATGGTCTATATATATTTTTTTCTTTACATCGATTTCCTCTTTCTTCTCTATCTTCTTCATGTATGTTTTTTTTTTCTGTAACTAATTTGATGAGGTGAATAGATACATATATTATTGTCTTTTTCTTTACTTCATGGTCTATATATATTTTTTTCTTTACATCGATTTCCTCTTTCTTCTCTATCTTCTTCATGTATGTTTTTTTTCTTTTTTCTGTAACCTAATTTGATGAGGTGAATTGAAACTTCTATGTATAGTTTAACCTCATAGTTCATATATTTTTTTTTCAATTATTTCCACAGGGCTTCTTCGCTATCTTCGTATGCGTTGTACCCGTGACCCACTTTGATAGTTGCGCAAGGAAATTTTCAACTAACTTTTTCTAGGAACATCAAAGCTCATATTTTTTTCCGTTATAGTTTTTCCTTCTTCTTCTTCTTCTTCGATTTCCACACGGTTTCCTTACCATCTTCTTCGTGTGTGTTGTATATGTGACCTCGCTTGATAAAGATGCATGAAATACTTGACCAACTTTTATTTTGTAACTGCAAGGCTCTTATTTCTTCCTTTATGTCTTTTCTTTTCAATTTCCACTCGTTTTCTTTACTGTTTTCTTCGTGGTTGTTGTATATGTGACTTAGTTTGACAGCATGGGAAATATAGCCAACTTTCTTTCGTTAACACCAAGGCTCATTTTTTTTTCGATATGTTTGTTTGTTTTCTTCAATTTCCACTCGTTTTCTTTACTGTTTTCTTCGTGGTTGTTGTATATGTGACTTAGTTTGACAGCAAGGGAAATATAGCCAACTTTCTTTCGTTAACACCAAGGCTCTTTTTTTTTCGATATGGTTTTGTTTTGTTTCTTCAATTTCCACACGTTTTTTTTTTTTCTTTTTTACAACAACGGAGACGGCTCAAGAACAACAAAAAGAGTATAGAAAAAAAGCCCGCTACTCACTGCTCCCACAACGGACAACAGTAAAGAGTGGCCAAAATTAATCACTATCTTCAATTACTATCTTCGTGTTGCATCGGTGACCTAGTTTGATAGAGATTCAATGGGAAGCTTCACCAACTTTTCTTTAACATCAAGACTCGTATATTTTTTTCCAATATGGCTTTTTTTCCTCGATTTCCACACGTTTTCTTCACTATCTCCTTCGTGTGTGTTGTGTGTGTGACCTCGTTTGATAAAGATGCATGAAAAACTTGACCAATTCTTATTTTGTAACTGCAAGGCTCTTATTTCTTGCTTTATGTCATTTCTTCGATTTCCTCACGTCTTCTTCACTTTCTTCTTCGTGTGTGTTGTATATGTGACCTCGTTTGATAGAGATGCAATGGGAAGCTTCACCAACTTCTCTTTAACATCAAGCCTCACATTTTTTTCTGATATGTTTTTCTTCTTCTTCTTCTTCTTCGATTTCCACACGTTTTCTTCACTATCCTCTTCGTTTGTGTTGTATAAGTGACCTCGTTTGATAGCGATACATGAACATTTTTAACCAATATTTTTTTTTCGGAACGTCAACTCATATTTTTTTTCAACGTATATATTTTTTTCTTCGATTTCCAAGTGTTTCCTTACTCGTTTTCCTCGCATGTGTTGTATCTGTGACCTAGTTTGAGACAGATGCATGAAATTATTTAACCAACCTTCTTTTTGTAATATAATGATGGCCTACATACTTTTTTTATGATCATTTCACGTGTCCTGTGTCGATTTTATTTTGTATTGATAGTCACTTGCTCTGATAAGGCCCACATAAAATTGCTACAGCTTTTTTCACAACAAGGCTCACATGTTTTTTTTTTCTTCAGTTATCGCTTTCATGTGTTATCTGGGTTGCCGATTTCTTTTTCGTATCTTGTCAGTCACTTTCCCTGATAAGAAACATATAGCACTTTTTCGGTGTGTTTTGGCTGTTGTTTGAAAGTTTAAATTCATGGTATTGTTTCTCTTTTTATATCCATGTTTATCTTCCCCATTTTCTTTTATTAGTCGTTTATAGCATTTCCCCATTTTCTTTTATTAATCTTTTATAGCATTTTCCCATTTTCTATTATTAGTTGTTTGTAGCATTTTCCCATTTTCTATTATTAGTTGTTTGTAGCATTTTCCCATTTTCTTTTATTAGTTGTTTGTAGCATTTTCCCATTTTCTATTATTAGTTGTTTGTAGCATTTTCCCATTTTCTTTTATTAGTTGTTTGTAGCATTTTCCCATTTTCTATTATTGGTTGTTTGTAGCATTTTTCCAATTTCTATTATTAGTTGTTTGTAGCATTTTCCCATTTTCTATTATTAGTTGTTTGTAGCATTTTCCCATTTTCTATTATTAGTTGTTTGTAGCATTTTTCCAATTTCTATTATTAGTTGTTTGTAGCATTTTCCCATTTTCTATTATTAGTTGTTTGTAGCATTTTCCCATTTTTTTTTACTAGTTGTTTGTAGCATTTTCCCATTTTCTTTTATTAGTTATTCATAGTATTTCCCTTTTTATTTCCACGCCTTATCTTCCCCATTTTCTTTTATTAGTTGTTGTTTATCTTATTTCCTTTTCTATTTCCACGCCTTATGTCATGCTGTAATTTACTCTTCCATCTTATTTATATATTTTGTCCATCGTATCTATTTCTATTTATCTTTACTGAGTCATTGGGAAACTCGAGCAACTTTTATTTCAAGGTCCAAATCCATCCTGATAATTTTTTCAACTATCTGCGTCTTATCGTTCCCATTTTTCTTCTTTGTTTTTCTTTGCGCTGGGCGACGATGGAAATTAAGAAGTTCTGAGTCATTAGGAAACTCATGAAGCTGTATTATATTAAGGCTCAAATCCATCTTTTTTTCCTTTTCTGTCGTACCTTTCTCCTTTTTCTTCTACTTATTTTTTCCTTCTGTTCGTCTTTGCTGTGAGACGCGAAGGAAATTAAGAAAAACTGAGTCATTAGGAATCTCATGAAAGTGTTATATTTCAACCCTCAAATCCACCTTATAGTTTCCCTTTCAATATCTCATATTTTCCAGTTTTCTTCATTGCCTTTGTTCTTCTATTCTTCTTTGCAATGACTGATGGAGGAAACTAAAAAGAACATTGTGTCATTACGAATCTCATGTAACTTGTATTTTATTTGGTCTGCTTCTGTGTCTTTCCTTCCCCATTGGTCTTGAAATCCCTTTGATCTTCTCTTATAATTCCCTTTGTTGTGGATGATGAAGGAAGTAAAAAAAATTCTGAATCATTAGGAAACTCATGAAACTGATTTATATTTATTTCGTCTCTTTCAATATTTTTCCTTTTCCATTACCTTTGTTCTATTATTTTTTC
This sequence comes from Eriocheir sinensis, assembly GCF_024679095.1. Taxonomy (NCBI): domain Eukaryota; kingdom Metazoa; phylum Arthropoda; class Malacostraca; order Decapoda; family Varunidae; genus Eriocheir; species Eriocheir sinensis. Next base: position 12,161,549 of record NC_066530.1, read on the forward strand.
CAATGAGCGATGTTGGAAATTAGGAAACTATGGCTCGTTAGGAAGCTCATTAACCTCTATTATCTTATTTCGTCCCTCAGATCATTAAAAAAAAGAGAGGAGGGAAAGAAGGGAAGGAGAAGCATAATTACGGTCATTAAAAGAGGAGGAGCTTCTCGTAATCATAGGGCGCCGCTGTTCATAATATCGCAGCCTAATTGATAAACTTTCGCGACGTCGTAAAATGTTCCCTCCCGCGACGCGCGCAGACTCGGCGTTCGCGCCTCGCTATTAGTCTGTCAGGGTTCGACATTCGCGGAGAAAGTTTGTGAAGTGAATTTTCCGATTTACGACACACACTGGCACAGGATTCAGGCCATTATTCACTCTTTTTTGGGGGAGGGCAAGGTTTAATTTCACGTTTGAGAGACTTGTGTGTTTATATTTTTTTTACGATGTAGTAGGTAACTCTAGTGCATGAAAATAAAAGGAAAAAAGGGTTACATAAGAGCGCTCTATACGCAAAAAATCCTGGTGTTTTATGTGTGTGCATCTGTGTGTGTGTGTGTGTGTGTGTGTGTGTGTGTGTGTGTGTGTGTGTGTGTTCCTTTGGATAGTTCAAGTTTAAGAATATTGGTTATTTAGTATGTTTATGTTAGTATGTTTACTGTGTTAGTATAGTTAAGTTAGTATTTATTATTATTATTTTATCAATGAACACCAAGAGTGATTTAGACCCAAACAGAGTCCCCTCGATGAGCAGACACGGATATGAAAAATAAAAGAGATAGTGAAAGTAAAATAAGAGAGATAGTGACGGTGAATAAAAGAGATAGTGACGGTGAATAAAAGAGATAGTGACGGTGAATAAAAGAGAATGTGACAGTAAAATAAGAGAGATAGTGACAGTAAAACAAAAGAGATAGTGACAGTAAAATAAAAGAGATATCACGTGACAGTAAAATAAAAGAGATAGTGACAGTGAATAAGAGAGATAGTGACAGTAAAATAAAAGAGATAGTGACAGTGAATAAGAGAGATAGTGACAGTAAAATAAAAGAGATAGTGACAGTAAAATAAAAGAGATAGTGACAGTGAATAAAAGAGATAGTGACAGTAAAATAAAAGAGATAGTGACAGTAAAATAAAAGAGATAGTGACAGTAAAATAAAAGAGATAGTGACAGTAAAATAAAAGAGATAGTGACAGTAAAATAAAAGAGATAGTGACAGTGAATAAGAGAGATAGTGACAGTAAAATAAAAGAGATAGTGACAGTGAAATAAAAGAGATAGTGACAGTGAATAAGAGAGATAGTGACAGTAAAATAAAAGAGATAGTGACAGTGAATAAAAGAGATAGTGACAGTAAAATAAAAGAGATAGTGACAGTAAAATAAAAGAGATAGTGACAGTGAAATAAAAGAGATAGTGACAGTAAAATAAAAGAGATAGTGACAGTAGAATAAAAGAGATAGTGACAGTAAAATAAAAGAGATAGTGACAGTAAAATAAAAGAGATAGTGACAGTGAATAAAAGAGATAGTGACAGTAAAATAAAAGAGATAGTGACAGTAAAATAAAAGAGATAGTGACAGTAAAATAAAAGAGATAGTGACAGTAAAATAAAAGAGATAGTGACAGTAAAATAAAAGAGATAGTGACAGTAAAATAAAAGAGATAGTGACAGTGAATAAGAGAGATAGTGACAGTAAAATAAAAGAGATAGTGACAGTAAAATAAAAGAGATAGTGACAGTGAAATAAAAGATAGTGACAGTGAATAAGAGAGATAGTGACAGTAAAATAAAAGAGATAGTGACAGTAAAATAAAAGAGATAGTGACAGTAAAATAAAAGAGATAGTGACGGTGAATAAAAGAGATAGTGACAGTGAATAAAAGAGATAGTGACAGTAAAATAAAAGAGATAGTGACGGTGAATAAAAGAGATAGTGACGGTGAATAAAAGAGATAGTGACGGTGAATAAAAGAGATAGTGACGGTGAATAAAAGAGATAGTGACAGTAAAATAAAAGAGATAGTGACGGTGAATAAAAGAGATAGTGACAGTAAAATAAAAGAGATAGTGACAGTAAAATAAAAGAGATAGTGACAGTAAAATAAAAGAGATAGTGACGGTGAATAAAAGAGATAGTGACAGTAAAATAAAAGAGATAGTGACGGTGAATAAAAGAGATAGTGACGGTGAATAAAAGAGATAGTGACAGTAAAATAAAAGAGATAGTGACGGTGAATAAAAGAGATAGTGACAGTAAAATAAAAGAGATAGTGACAGTAAAATAAAAGAGTAAGTGACAGTAAAATAAAAGAGATAGTGACGGTGAATAAAAGAGATAGTGACAGTGAATAAAAGAGATAGTGACAGTAAAATAAAAGAGATAGTGAAGAACAAAAAAAACGAAGGAGGGGATGGAAACAGTACCTAATGAGTCAACAGGACGGTTTAGTAAGGTTAGTTACTATGGTTACAATATTTGAATGTGTACTTATTGTGTCTAGTTATTTGTGGCCGTCCTAATGTTTAAGTTTATATATTTGAATTGTTAGTTATTTGATCATAAAAATATTAAACCTGGTACTCGTCGTTAACTTTTCTATATTCTACTTTTTTTTCCAACTTTCAGAGGCTTGTGTTTGTGTTCGTGTTTTTTTTATCCGCTGTGATACTGAAGCTTCTGAACATAGCAATGGTTAGTTATTTGAGTATAGAAAATATACCGTGCTCGTTCACTCTATCTACCTCTATCTATCTATCTATCTCCCTTTCTCCTTCCGTCCGTTCCTATCTTTCCTTTCTTTTCTTGTCAGTTGTGATATTTCATAATTTAACATATATCAGCCTTTTTTTATTCGATGTGTATTTATCTATTTTTTTCTATTTGTTCTTTCTTTTTTTGTGTGTAAATATCTCGCTTTTCCATTTATTTGCGTTCCGCTTTTTTTGTGAATCTGTCTTTTTGTGCAGTTGATTGTGTTTGTGTGTGTGTGTGTGTGTGTGTGTGTGTGAGAGAGAGAGAGAGAGAGAGAGAGAGAGAGAGAGAGAGAGAGAGAGAGAGAGAGAGAGAGAGAGAGAGAGAGAGAGAGAGAGAGAGAGAGAGAGAGAGAGAGAGAGAGAGAGAGAGAGAGAGAGAGAGTCTTAGGCCTACACAAGAGGATGGATCTTTATCACAATAACGACATCAACAGCTGATGATGATGATGGCCGTCGCTTCCCTCTCTCTCCTGGGACGAGGGAGAGGCAGGGAGATAAAGGAGAGGGAGGGAGAAGGAGGGCGAGGAAGGGAGAAGAAGGGAGAGGGAGAGAGAGGGAGAGAGTGTATAAGGATGCGTTGTGAGTGTGCGTGGAGAGAAAGGGAAAGAGAGAGAGAGAGAGAGAGAGAGAGAGAGAGAGAGAGAGAGAGAGAGAGAGAGAGAGAGAGAGAGAGAGAGAGAGAGAGAGAGAGAGAGAGAGAGAGAGAGAGAGAGAGAGAGAGAAGAGCACACTGAAGGCAGAAAGAGAGAATGAAAGAAAAAACTGGAGGAGAGAGACAGAAGGAAAGAAGGGAAAGGAGGGCTGAGAGAAAAAAAAAATGACGATGAAATAAAGATAGAGAATAGAGAAAGACACACAGAGACGATACACAGAGAAAGAGACACTGAAAGACACAGAGACACAAACAGACAGAGGCAAAGAAAAATAATCGAACACGGAAAGGGATAGAACTTTTAAGAGACAAGGATAAGAGAAAGGCATCTGACATTTGACTCTATGGGCGTGGCGGCGTCTAAGGGAGGCTGTGTGTGTGTGTGTGTGTGTGTGTGTGTGTCTAGCTGACTGGGCGTGTGTGTGCTGTCTGGCGTAAAGCGTAGAGGGAGAGGAATGGAGGGACGAGGAGGGGGGGCGGAATGGGGGGAGGAAGGGGAGGGGGGCAGAAAAGGGAGGAGGAAGGGAGGGAGGAAGGGAAGCGTAGGTGTCTGGTGTGTTGTCTGGCCTGGTGTGTGTGTGTGTGTGTGTGTGTGTAAGGGAAATGGTGTGATAAGGAAAGGAAGGAAGTGGTATATTTAAGGTAAGGAGAAAGGGAAGCAGGAGGGGAGGGAAAGGAAGGAACGTAGTAGTGGTAGTGATGTGAAGAAGACAAATGAAGAGGGAAGTGAAGAGGTAAAGGCAAATTAATAGGGAAGGAAAGGAAAAGGAAGGAAAGAAAGGGAAGGAGAGGAACTGTGTGTCTTAAGTGGAAGCATAGCAGGAAGGAAAGGGGAAGTAGGGAAAGGGGAAGGGAAAGGGAAGGAAAGGAGAGGAACTGTGAGGCTGAAGTGAAAGCATAGCAGGAAGGAGAGGGAAGGTAAGGAAAGGGGAAGGGAAAGGGAAGGAAAGGAAAGGAGAGGAACTGTGTGGCTGAAGTGAAAGCATAGCAAGAAGGCGAAAAAAAGGAGGAAAGGAATGGAAAAGAAGGGAGAGAGAAGAACTGTGATGATGGCGGGGAGGCAGGGCAGGAAGGTGAAGGGAGAGGAAGAAAGGAAGGGAAAGAGAGGAACAGCGATGATGGCGGGGAGGGAGGGCAGGAAGGTGAAGAGAAAGGAAGAAAGGAAGGGAAAGAGAGGAGCTGTAATGATGGCGTGGGGGCAGCAAGAAGGTGAAGGGAGAGGAAGAAAGGAAGGGAGAGAGAGAGAGAGAGGAGCTGTGATGATGGCAGGAAGGGAGAGAGAGGGAGGGGATGAGAATGGGAGGAAAGGAATGGAAAGGGGAGGCGGGCGAGACAGGCGCGGAGGCTGATGAAGACTTATAGCTCAACGTAATTAATGGTGAAGGAAAGGTTCTCGTCAGCACCAAGCCTTAACGAAGTCTAGCCAAGCCACACCAAGACACACCAAGTCACACCAAGTCACACCAAGACACACCAAGTCACACCAAGACACACCAAGCCACACCAAGACACACCAAGCCACACCAAGACACACCAAGTCACACCAAGACACACCAAGACACACCAAGACACACCAAGACACACCAAGACACACCAAGACACACCAAGACACACCAAGCCACACCAAGACACACCAAGACACACCAAGCCACACCAAGACACACCAAGACACACCAAGACACACCAAGTCACACCAAGACACACCAAGACACACCAAGACACACCAAGTCACACCAAGACACACCAAGACACACCAAGACACACCAAGACACACCAAGACACACCAAGTCACACCAAGACACACCAAGACACACCAAGACACACCAAGCCACACCAAGACACACCAAGACACACCAAGACACACCAAGCCACACCAAGCCACACCTCCTCGTACCTCCCTTGTCTTACCTTTCCTCTCTCCCTTTGTCTTCCCTTTCATTCTTTCTTCCCTTTCTCTCTCCTTCTCTCCCTCTATACCTTTCTACACATTTCCTTTCCTCCTCCGTCGTTTCCTCTTTTCCATCTTTTCACTTCCTTTTATTTCTTATCTTCCATGCTTCCTTCCTTCCTTCCTTTTCCTCTTAAGCCTCTATATATCTTTCCCTTCTACAATCTTTTGCCTTGTACTCTCCTTTCCTTGTCCTTTCTAATTCCCTCTTTTCTCTTTTTTACCTCCCTTATTATTCAGATTACGTGTTCCCTTCCCTCCCTCTCTCTTTAAACCTCTATGTACGTTTCCCTTCTTCTCTGTTCCTTCTTTGTCCTGTTTATACGCAATTCTTTCATTCTTATTCATTCTCATTCTCTCTCTCTCCTCCTCCTCCTCTGTTTCTCCTCTTTCTTCACTCTCCCTTTTTACTCATCTTCCCTTCCTTTCTTCCCTTTCTCTTTAAACCTTTTCCATATCTTTCCCTTCTTCGTATCGTCTCGTATCTCATTTCCCTTCCTCCTCCTTTCCCCTTTCCTCTCTTTCCCCTTCCTTGTTGCTTTCCTTCCTTCTTTTCCCTTCTTCTCTTTTCCCCCTTTCGCCTGATTATACGCAATTCTCTCATTCTCTTTTTCATTCTCATTCTCTCCATTCCTCCTCCTTCCCTATTTCTCCTCTTTCCTCAGTCTCCCTTTTTACACTTATATTCCCTTCCTTCCCTATCCCCTGCAGCCTCTACATAGCTTTCCTCTCTTCAGTATTCCCCCTCAGGCCTGTTTATACGCAATTCCGAAGAAGGGGAGGCGGAGGGAGGCGTTTCTTGGTTCTAGCGCCGATGGGGACAGACTTGAGAGAGGGAGAGAGGGAAAGAGGGGAGAGAGAGAGGGAGGAATGGGGGGGCAGGCAAGCGAGGGGATTGAGGAGGGCGTGTAGGGAGCTGGAAGAGGTGAGGGGGGAAATTGATGCTAGTTTAAGGGAGAGAACGGGAAGGAGACAGCGGGAAAGGGACAAGAGGGTAAGGAGATTGGATAGAATAGGCGGGAAGGGCAAATAAGAAGAGATTGGAAATTTGTTAAGGGGGCAATGGAGGAGGCCAAGGAGAGTGGGCAGGGTAGATAGAATGAGCAAGAAAGGCAAATTAGAAGTGATTGAAAGCTTGGGTGAGGAGGCCGAGGAGAGAAGAGAGACTGGGCAATAAGTAGGTGGGCAAGGAAGGGAAATGAGACTGGGCAAAGGGAACGATCAAAGGGAATGGGCAAGAATGGTAAGCAAGAAGAGATTGTAAGCTTGTTAATAAGGATGCAGGAAGGGCAATGGGCAAGAAGGGCAAGGAGGGAGGGGAAACTGGGCAATGGGCAAGAAGGGCAAGGATAAGGGTATAAAGAGTTAGTAAGAAGACGCTTAGCTTATTAAAGGGTGTGAAAAAGGCAAGGAGAGAAGGAAGACTGGGCAGTGGGCAAGAAGAGGAAGGATAAAGGTTATGATGACCGAGTAAAAAGGATCTGAGCGCTTGTTAAGGGGGTCAAGAAAGGGAAGGGAATGGGCAATTAGAGCGATAATCTTCTTCTTCTTCCTCTGTGAGCGCTTCCCAAATGAAAATGGGAAACGCCAACAGAGGAAGAAGAAGAAGAAGAAGAAGAAGAAGAAGAAGAAGAAGACTATCGCTCTTATTGCCCATTCCCTTTCCTTTCCAATAAGAGCAATAATGAATGGTGTAAAGGACAAGTAAGAAAGGCCTGTAAGCATGATAAAAGAGTATGAAAAGGGCAAGAAGAAAGGGGGAACGGGCAGTGGGCAAGAATAGTAAGGATGATGGGTTTAAGAGCAAGTAAGAACGAATTGCCAGCATTTTAACTGGGTCAGAAGGATAAAATAGACAAGGAAAATGGGCAAGGGGCAATAAAGGGAAGGATGATGGGTGTGAAAAAGCAAGTTAGAGGAAATTGGAACCATATTAATTGGGCAAGAATGGTTAGGATGATGAGTATAGGAGCAAGTAAGAAGGATTGCCAGCATTTTAACTGGATCAGAAGGATAAAATAAAGGAAAAAGGGCAATAAAGGGAAGGATGATGGGTATGAAAAAGCAAGTTAGGAGAAATTGGAACCATATTAATTGGGCAAGAAGGGAAGGGAAGCTGGACAATGGGCAATAAGAACAAGCAGAAAGCAAATTAAAGAAGGATTGTAAGCTTGTTAAAAGGGTGTGTAGGAAGGGCAGGGTAAGGGGCAGGAGCAGCTGGTGGGCCGGGCAAGGCAACGGCGGCAAGGCGGCGTGTGTCGGGCAAGGCTTCAAGGCTCTGCAGTAATGGCCGGCTGGCAACTCGCAATTCCATTTATTTTATTGGCTTCAAGAGAGGAGGAGGAAGAGGAAGAGGAGGAGGAGGAGGAGGAGGAGGAGGAGGAGGAGGAGGAGGAAGAGGAGGAGGAGGAAAGTAGGACGAGGAAAATGAAGAAGGGGAGAAGTGGAACGAAAAGTAGAAATGCTAAAAATATAAACAAGAACAAAGGGAGGAGGAGGAATAGGAGGGGAAATAGGAGAAGAAGGAAGGTCTGGGAGGAGGAGGAGGAATACATAGGAATACATAGGAAGAACAGACACCAGAAGACCTGGCGGTCTATGGCGAGGGTGTCTGTCTACTACCGCTACTACTAGTAATCTACGTGTGGTAGGACAGGATAGAATAGATGAAGGCTCCTCCCCACCCACCTCTCCCTCTGGCAACGTGCCGGTAGGAAACAGTTAGAAGAGAACACCATGTGCCTTTAAGGGGGCTCCACTCACACAGCTTTTCTGAACAGAGTGGAGACAAAGGCTCTTCGTCTCATCAGCTCTGCTCCTCTTACTGACAGCCTTCTACCTCTTAAATTCCGCCGCCATGTTGCTTCTCTTTCTATCTTTTATCAATATTTTCATGCTGACTGCTCTTCTGAACTTGCTAACTGTATGCATGCCTTCCCCCTCCCGCGGCCCCACTGCACACGACTTTCTACTCATGCTCATCCCTATACTGTCCAAACCCCCGTACGCAAGAGTTAACCAGCATCTCCATTCTTTCATATCCTTCACTGGTAAACTCTGGAACAGTCTTCCTTCGTCTGTATTTCCTCCTGCCTATGGCTTGACCTCTTTCAAGAAGAGTGTATCAAGACACTCTCCACCCGAAATTGACCTCTCTTTTGGCTACTCTTTACTTCTGTGGGAGCGGCGACTAGCGGGCTTTTTTTTGTACTCTTTTTGTTGCCCTTGAGCCGCATCCTTTGATGTAAAAAAACACGCTACTGGTGACGTAAGCTGTGGGGGAAATTATTGATATAAAGTCTTCAGGTTGGAGCCGTGCTGCAGTGAGCCTGAAACATACGAAAAGGGTCAGTAAAATCCTATATCCCTGAAATACTGATCTAATGAAGACTTGAAGCTATTGATATTCTGTGAGCTAACTACTGACGGTGGGAGTCTATTTCAATGATCGACGACTCTATTATTGAAATAACTTCTGCGCGCCAATGTGTTACATCTGTTTCCCTTTAACTTCATACCATTGCTGCTTGTTATTGTGTTGGGGTCTCTCTGAAATAGACTATCTGGGTTAATGTTTTCAAATCTATTAAGGATTTTGAACACCTCGATTAAGTCCCCTCTTACCCTTCGCTTTTTAAAGGAAAACATATCTAAACGCTTTAAACGCTCGTCATACGGCAAGTTACGGAACGCTGGAATTTGTTTGGTTGCTTGTCTCTGTATCTTTTCTAGCAAAACTTGATCTTTGATATAATTCGGTGACCAGAACTGGACGGCGTATCTAGGTGTGGTCTTACAAATGCTGAATATAATATCTTCATAAGTTCGAGTGATTTATAATCAAAGTTTCTTGAGATTAATCCTCCTCCTCCTAGGAGGAGGAGGAGGAGGAGGAGGAACAGTAGGAGAACGTGAAAGAGAAGGAGGAATAAGAAAGAGGAGGAGAAAAAATATGAAGAAAAGAGGAAGAGAAGAATATTGATGGAGCAGGAGGAGGACGAAGAGGAGAACGAGTAACTGGAGAAAGCATAAAATCATGAAGGAGGAACAGAAGGGAAAAAATGAAAAATAGAAGGAGGAGGAGGAGGAGAAGAAGAAGAAGAAGAAGAAGAAGAAGAAGAAGAAGAAGAAGAAGAAGAAGAAGAATAGGAGGAGGAATAGGAGGGGTGAAAAGAAGAAGAAAAATGGATAAAGAGTAAGACCAAGAAGGAGCAGGAGGGAAACAATAAAAATAGGAGGAGGAGAAGGAGGAAGAAGAAGAAGAAGAAGAATAGAAGAAAGAAGAAGATCAGAAAGAAGAAGTTGAACGAAAAGAAGAATATAGATGGAAGAGGAAGAGGAGGAAAAAATATTGGGTGGAGTAAGATCAAGAAGAGAGAGGAGGAAAAAGAAAAAAATAGAGGAAGAAAAAGGAGGAAGAGGAGGAGGAGGAGGAGGAGGCATCTGGCGCGTGTCCTCAGGCTCTACTCGGCTCAGGGCGGTGTTTTGGTGTTGTGGTGTTGAAGGAAGTGATGTTGGTTTTCTTGAGTGATTTTGTCTCGTATGGTGGTGGTGGTGGTGGTGTTGAGAAGGATGGTGTTATGGTGTTGTGCCCTGGAGGTTGTTGTGGTGTTAGTGGTGATGGCAGTGGTGATGATGATAGTGGTGGTGTATCTATTGGTGTTACGGTGTTGATAGGTGATAGAGGGAAAGTGGTGGTGATGGTGGTGGTGAGTGAATGGTGTTGATAGGGATGATGGAGGTGAAGTGGTGTTGATGGTGGTGATGAACTTTTATTCTCTCTTCTCTCTTCTTCTGCTCCTCACTTTTCTTCTTATCTTCTTCGTTTTCTCTTTCTTCTTTTATTTTTTCTCTTCTTTTTTCAGTCTTTTCATTATTCTTCTTTTCTGTTTTTTCTTCTATCATGTTTCCTGTTTTTTTATTCTATTCTCTTTTATTCCTTTCTCCTCTCCTCTCCTCTCTTCTCCTCACCTTTTCTCTTCACTTATCTTCGTCTTCTCTTTCCTCTTTCCTTCAGATTTATCTTCTTTTTCTCTGTGTTTTTATTTTTTTCTTCTTTTCCTTTTATTTTTCATCTAATCTCTTTTCTTCGTTTTTCTCTTCTATTCTTCTTTTTCTCCTCTCCTCTCCTCTCCTCTCTTCTCCTCACCTTTTTCTCTTCATTTATCTTATCGTCGTCTTCTCTTTCCTCTTTCCTTCAGATTTCTCTTCTTTTTCTCTCAGTGTTTTTATTTTTTTCTTCTTTTCCTTTCTTTTTTCTTCGTTTTTCTCTTCTATTCTTTTTTCTCCTCTCCTCTCCTCTCCTCTCCTCTCCTCAGTGCTTTTATTTTTTCTCCTCTTCCTTTTTTTTCTTGTAATCTCTTTTCTTTGTTTTAACTTCTATTCTTTTTTTCTTCTCTCCTCTCCTCTCCTCAATCCTTTTATTTTTTCTTCTTATCCTTTCTTTTTTCTTCTAATCTCTTTACTTCGTTTTTCTCTTCTCTTCTTTTTTCTCCTCTCCTCTCCTCTCCTCTCCTCTCCCTCCCGCTTCTCTTTGTGGCTCGGAGCTTTAATGTGGGTTTGTCATCTCCGCCGCAAACCATCTTTCGGAGCCACACATGAGAGGACTCGCCTGCAATTTTATTTACCTCTGTGATCTGCGGCTGAGTGACTCCCGCTGCCGATTCGAGCCGGGATGACGCGGGCTCGAATAATAGCCTTTGCGAATCGGAGAGAAATAATGATCGGGAACGAAAGAGTTTAGAGTAGAGGAATCAACGTTGCCAGATTATCGTACTCAGCCGCTTATATTTCCCGACTTCCTACCCCAAAACTGTCTTCTGGGCTCCAATAACGAAACCCATTTATAGTTATCGTTAAAAGAGTTAGATCCTGATGTTTCTTGGCAATAGTTAGGCGTCAGAAACCGGTAAATACTATGCTCTGAGTACGATAATCTGGCAACGGTGAGAAACACGTATATCAAAGACAGACAATTAGTGGAAATCCATCCCGCGAAATTGAAATCAGAAAGAGAATAGGAAAGGGATGGAATGCTTTGGGTAAACTCAGCGATATGAATAACACAACTCCTGCCACTCCCGCTGAAGAGAGAAGTGTATAATCAGTGTGTGGGATACAAATCAGTGACCGAGTTAATTCCTGCGGCTGACTTTGCATAGCTGAAACAATACGAGATCGATGTTTAATTTGGTGGTGGTGGTGGTGGTGGTGGTGGTGGTGATGATTGTGTTAGTGATTTGCATGTGTATTTTTGCGTGTGTGTTTGTGTGTGTATGTCTCGGTGTTTGGAAATTATTAAGGTTTGTGAGCAGTTGTTTGTGACTGTGTGTGTGTGTGTGTGTGTGTGTGTGTGTGTGTGTGAGTGAGAGAGAGAGAGAGAGAGAGAGAGAGAGAGAGAGAGAGAGAGAGAGAGAGAGAGAGAGAGAGAGAGAGAGAGAGGCGGGCTAGAGTCACGGCAAAGTCCCATTAGACGTTTAGCACTTTACTGGCCCCGCGTTTTGGCTTGTGGCAGTAATAAGCATAAAGAACCGTGTTAGGGAAAGGTTTAGTTAATGATCTGGATATCTTCTCTCTCTCTCTCTCTCTCTCTCTCTCTCTCTCTCTCTCTCTCTTCCCCCCCCCCCCTTCCTGTTTGTGTGAGGGGAGATATAATGGAGGAGAGACGGGAGGAATGAGGGAAGGGAGGAAAAGAAGGAAAAGGGAGAGGGGAAATGGAGGGGGAGATAGAGGAAGGGAGGACACGGTGGAAGAGGGAGGTAGAAGTGGAGGTATAGCTATGGGAAGAGGGAGAAAGAGAAAAGGGGTAAGTAAGGAAGGGGTAGGAAACGGAACAAGAGGGGAAAAGGAAAAAAAGAGAGAAAGAGAGGAAGAGAAAGGAAATGAATGGAGAGAAGAGAGAGAAGGAGCAATTTGGAAAAGGAGAGGAAAGGAAAGAGAAATGGAAGGGGAGGGGGAAGAAAAAGAGAACTAAAGAGAAGAAAGAAAGGGGAAGGGAAGGGAAGGAGAGGGAAGGGAAGATAAAGGAATGCTGTAGAAATCTTTACCGAAATTGGATATAAATAAAGGAGAAAGGAATGGGAAGGGAAGGAGAGAAATAAAAAAAAAAGAGCTATAGGAAAAATGAAGAAGAGAAATGAAATGGAAAAAAAGGGAGAGCTTCGAAAATCATTGAAATACGAAGAAAGGAGTGATGATGGATTATTGAGGAAGGAAAGAAAAAAGTGAAGAGAAAGGAAAAGGGAAAAAGAAGAAGAAAGAAGTAAGGAGGAAAAAGAGAAAAACGTTCATAAAGGGAGCTTGATTAAGAAGAAAGAGAAAAAAAGAGGAAAATTTATTGGAAAAGAGGGAGAAAGGAGAGAGAAAGAGGAAGACGGTTGCAAAATCCTTAGTGAAATAGGAAAGAGGAAAAATAATTGGAAATGAGGGAGAAAGGAAGTAGAGGAGAACGGTTGTAAAAAACCTTAGTGAAATAGGAAGAAGAATGAAGCTTGATTAGGGAGGGAGAGAAAAAAAGGGAACAAAGAGAATGAATAATGGGAAAAAGAAGAAGAAAGAAGAAAGAAAGGGAAAATAGGAAGAAAGAAGGGAGCTGAACTATAGAGGAAGAGAAAAAAAGAGGATGACTTAGCTAAAGAAAAAAAAAAGCAGATTGATTAGGGAGGGAAAGAAAAAAAAGGGGACAAAGAGAATGAATAAAGGGAAAAAGAAGGAGAAAGAAGAAAGAAAAAGAAAATACGAAGAAAGGAAGAAGCTGAACTATGGAGAGAGAGAATAATCGATGACGTAAGGTGAAGAAATAATAGAAAAGAGAGAAGCTTGATTAGGGAGGGAGAGAAAAAAAAGAGGACAAAGAGAATGGATAAAGGAAAAAAGAAGGAGAAAGAAGAAAGAAAAAGAAAATACGAAGAAAATGACGTAGCTACATAAAATAAATACAGGAAAAAAAAGGAGTTTGATTAGGGAGGGAGAGAGAAAAAAGACGACAAAAAGAAAGAAGGGAAAAGAAGAGGAGAAAGAGGAAATGAGAAGAAGAGGGAACTGAACTATGGAGGGAGAGAAAAGAGTAAGTAGAGAAAATATAGAAAAAAGGAAAAAAAATGAGAAACGAGGAGAAAAATGTCTACTAAAATAGGAAAAAAGGAAAAGGTTGATTATGTGGAAGAAAAAGAGAAAACAAAGGGAAAGAAAAACGGGAATAAAGAAGAAGAAAGGAGAAAAAGGAAATATAAAGAAGTGAGCCGTTAAGGGAGAGAAAATAGATGAAGACGAAGAGAAAGGAAAAGGGAATAAAGGAGAGGAAAGGAGAAAGAGAAAGAAGTATAAAGATAGTGTAAGAGAAAAAAAATGAAAACGAGGAGAAAGAAAATGGGGATAAAGGAGAGGAAAGGAGAAAGAGAAAGAAGTATAAAGATAGTGGAAGAGAAAAAAAGAAAGGCGAAGAGAAAGAAAAAGGGAATAAAGGAGAGGAAAGGAGAAAGAGAAAGAAGTATAAAGATAGTGGAAGAGAAAAGAAGAAAGGCGAAGAGAAAGTAAAAGGGAATAAAGAAGAAGAAAGGAGAAGGAGAAAGAAGTATAAAGATAATGTAAGAAAAAAAATGAAAACGAGGAGAAAGAAAAAGGGAATAAAGGAGAGGAAAGGAGAAGGAGAAAGAAGTATAAAGAAGTGAATTAGAGTGGAAGAGAAATAAATGAAAACCAAGAGAAAGAAAAAAGGAATAAAGAAGGAGAATGAAAGAGAAAGAAGTATAGGCCTAGGAAGTGAACCGTGAAGGCAGACAAAAAAAAAAAACAAGGAGACAAAGAAAAAGAAAACATGAATAAAGAAGCACAATGAAGAACGATGAAGAATAATGAAAAAGGGGAAAAGAAAGTATATAGAAGTTAATTATATATAGAGAGAGAAAAGTAAAAAAAAAAAAAAAATAGCAGAAATATAAAGAAAATGAGAACAAAGAAGAAGAAGGAAGCAGAATGAAGAAAAGAAGTTAATAAAAGACCTTAATAAAACAGGATGAAATACAAAGCCCGACTGCAGGGAGGGAGGGAGGGAGGGAGGAGGTAAATAAATTAAGACCAAGTAAAAATAAAGAAAATGAAAGGAGAAAAAAAAAATAAAGTCTTGCTCGCAGCTCTGCCCACGAAACCTCATTATTGTAACTCACACAGGTAAAATGCAAGGTGTGTGGTGGGGGGGCAGGGGAAGGGGAAGAAGGAAGGGGAGGAGAATGAGAAGAAAGGATTGTTTTTTTGTCGGGGGGGAGGGTAGGAAGGGGAAGGAGGAAGGGGAAGGAAGAGGAGGGAAAATAAGAATGGACTGTTTTTTGTCGGGGGAGGATAGGAAGGGGAAGGAGGAAGAGGAAGGAAGGGGAGGGAAGGGTAAAGAAGGGGAGGTGAGGAAGAGAGGAAGGACATAAGGAAGAGAAAAGAGGAAAGGAAGAAAGGAGGAAAAAATGGAAGGGAAGATGAAGGGAAGAGGGTAAGGAAGAGGAAGGGTGGGTTAGGAGAAAGGGAAGGGGACACACACACACACACACACACACACACACACACACACACACACACACACACACACACACACACACACACACACACACACACACACACACACACACACACACACACACACACACACACACACACACACACACACACACACACACACACACACACACACACACACACACACACACTCACACACACACACACACACGGGGTCATTTCATTCTCATCAGGTGGGGTGATTTTTTTTTTCTTGTTTGTTTTCGTTGTCCAATCAGCTCGCGGGGCTCGAACCTCCGTGCGTAGAGTTTACTATTAATGGAAGCAATTTAAAGGACGCCATTAGCCCTTACGTGTGTGTGTGTGTGTGTGTGTGTGTGTGTGTGTGTGTGTGTGTGTGTGTGTGTGTGTGTGTGTGTGTGTCCATCTTTTTCTCTGTATTCATCCCTCCTCTTCTCTTTCTTCCTCCGTTCCTCTTCCTTTCCATTTCCTTCTCTTCCCTTCTCCCTCCTTTCTCTTCCCTCCTCTCCTCTCCTTTATATCTTCTTCCTTCCCTTATCTACCCTTTCCCTTCCCTTTCTTTATCATCCCCTTCTCTGTCATCTCTTCCCTTTTCTTTCCTTACCTTTCTCATACCTTGCTTTTCTTTCTCTTCCCTTCATTTCTTTTACTGTCCCTATCTTTCCCATCTCTCTCTCTCTCTGTCCTTCCCTTCTATCCCATTCCTTCGTTTCTGTGTGTGTGTGTGTGTGTGTGTGTGTGTGTGTGTGTGTGTGTGTGTGTGTGTGTGTGTGTGTGTGTGTGTGTGTGTGTGTGTGTGTTGATTCGGTTCAGAAGGGAAATGGACTGAATGGCAGACTGATATTGTTGGAACTGATGTCAGAGGAATAGCTTTCGGGGGAAGAGAGAGAGAGAGAGAGAGAGAGAGAGAGAGAGAGAGAGAGAGGGAGAGGGAGAGGGGGAGAGGGAGGGAGAGAGATTGTGTTATGGGTATTAAGCTCTTGAAATGCTTAATCTTGTTCGCGAAAAGCTGCCGTGGACACGAAATGGTACTTTTATTAATGCATCTGACATCATCATCATCATCATCATCATCATCGTAATAAAATGAGAGTGTTCGTGTGTTTGTCCGTTTCCTCGCTCACGTTGCTATCCCACTCGGCCACTTCAATGATACTAATTTATTAATGTTTACAGACTTTATTGCCCCTGACTTTTTGGTGCAGTTGATATTGTGAAACTACTTTATTCATACAACGGTTAAAGTTTATTTGCTTCCTCGTCACACTTTATTTTGTTCTGCATGGCGCGTGTGTGTGCTGAACGGTTGAGTATGCCAGTGTGTGTGTGTGTGTGTGTGTGTGTGTGTGATGAAATATAATCCTTTTAAAGCTCTACTACTTTTACCAATACATCATCATCTTCATCATCATCATCATCAGCATTGTCATCATTATTAGTCCACTTCAAATCAAAGGCCTTTCCCAATGTCATCAGCCCGTCTATCTGATATTAGTGTACTCCATCCTGCTCCGGCAAATGCTCTAATTAAATTTCTAACTGGTTCTTTCAATGACCTGACTTATTTACCACTCTGTTACTTTGTTTTTCCATCTTTTATCAGTTCTGTGTATGACCAAGTCCACTTTTTGTTTCTAAGTCATCGTTATCATAATATCCTCAATCTTTATCTGTGCTCTAACCCACGACAATTCGATAAATACAAAGAAAACTAAATAACTAATACAATTGCTAAAGTATCTTGTTCTTAACCGTTATCGTATTAGCCTCAACCTTTCTCTGTGCCCTAATCCACGACAATCCGATTAATGCAAAGTAAACTAAATAACTCACACAGCTGCTAAAGTTTTCCTCGTGCATTGGGTTTATTTGCCATGCGCGTCGAACATATTAACGCACTGATGATAAATATTGAAGTGTGCGTGAAATGGAGCGCTGCCCTAATCAACATAATTAATAAGATTCGCCGAGGTTTCCATTGATAGCGTTTGATATTTTTTCTCACCGGGTGCTCGGGTATCGTAATGCAAATATGATGACGGCATTTGCAGCGTCCGTATGTTGGTAGTGGAGAGGAGAGCAAAGAGGAGAAACAAAAGAAACGCAAGTGAAACAGAAATATAAACAAAAATAACTACATAAACAAAAGAAATGGAGCAAATATAATAATTACTGATGACCGGCACTGTAGCGTTGTATAGTTGGTTATGGAGAGCGAGGCGAATAAGAGAAACAAAAGAAAACCAGTAACGGAAACAAAACAAAACAAGAACCCTACATAAACAAGAGAAATGGGATAAACCTAAAAAGTAAAGAAGAACGCCATTGTATCGTCCGTACGTTGTTGATAGAGTGCGGGGCAAAGAGGAGAAACAAAATAAAGACATAAACAGAAAAATAAACAAAGCAAAAATCCTACATAAACAAAGTAAATGGAACAAATATATAAAAAAAGTTAGTATATTGGTAATGGAGAGCAGGATGAATAGAAGAAGGAAAAGCAAACATAACATAGTCAGAAACAGAAGTATAAACTAGAATAGCGAACATAAATAAAGACATGAAACAAATATAAAAGGTAAGATGGCCGGCACTGTATCGCTCGTATGTTGGTAATGGAGAGAAGGATGAGTAGAAGAAGAAAAAGCAAACATAACATAGACAGAAACATAAATATAACTGAAATAGCAAACATAAACAAAAGACATGAAACAAATATAAAAGGTAAGATGACCGGCACTGTATCGCTCGTATGTTGGTAAAGGAGACCTGGACAAATAGAGGAAACAAAAGGAATGATAAATGGAAGAATACGAGGGCATAATATTAAGTTACTGCACCCGAAGCCATAGAATAATAGAGTTGAGCTAGTAGTAGTAGTAGTAGTAGTAGTAGTAGTAGTAGTAGTAGTAGTAGTAGTAGTAGTAGTAGTAGTAGTAGTAGTAGTAGTGGTAGTAGTAGTAGTAGTAGTAGTAGTAGTAGTGGTAGTAGTAGTAGTAGTAGTAGTAGTAGTAGTAGTAGTAGTAGTAGTAGTAGTAGTAGTAGTAGTAGTAGTAGTAGTAGCAGTAGTGGTAGTAGTGGTAGTAGTAGTAGTTGTAGTAGTAGTAGTAATGCTGTTGTTACCAAAAGCATAAACAAAAGAAACAACAAGCATAAACAAAAACCAAACATAATAAAAAATAAAGAAATGGAATAGAAGAAACGAAAAAAAAAATTGAATAAAACAAAACAAGAAAGGACAAAAACAAACAAACAAACAAAGACAAATCAAAATCTGAGCAAAATATATGAAAGAAAACGACGATATATTAAGCAATTGTACCGGTAGCAAGAATCACTCATGCGGTCGGCCCCAACTCGCAACTAGAGCGGGCGTATTTTTTTATAGTAGGTGCTGCTATACATACCCTATATGGATGTTACAATGGATGTGTTGGGTGACCAGAAACAAGAAACACTCATAGGATAAGAAACACGACACGCACAACAGATAGAAACAATACAAATAACATATAGAACGAGACAAACGATATACAGCAGAATAAGAAACTCGTACATCTTAGGAACAGAGAAACTTACGAAGGCGTCGAAGGAAAAGCAGAAACAAATTGAAAAGATATACAAGACTGTCGAGAAGAGAGGAGGAGCTTGTAGTAGTAGTAATAGTAGTAATAGTAGTAGTAGTAGTAGTAGTAGTAGTAGTAGTAGTAGAAGTAGTAATAGTTGAAGCAGAAGCAGAGAGCAGGGGGACAGATGAAAGCCGTAACAAAACAGATTCACTAATAATGCAGAACCTATGATTAGAGAGAGAGAGAGAGAGAGAGAGAGAGAGAGAGAGAGAGAGAGAGAGAGAGAGAGAGAGAGAGAGAGAGAGAGAGAGATTAGATAGGAGATAGACCGCCCGACACACACACACACACACACACACACACACACACACACACACACACAGACACACACACACACACACACACACACACACACACACACACACACACACACACACACACACACACACACACACACACACACACACACACACACACACACACACACACACACACACACACACACACACACACACACACACAAACCCTCAATTTCTCTGTTCCATTATACGTATGAATAAACAAAGACACAGAGAGAGAGAGAGAGAGAGAGAGAGAGAGAGAGAGAGAGAGAGAGAGAGAGAGAGAGAGAGAGAGAGAGAGAGAGAGAGAGAGAGAGAGAGAGAGAGAGAGAGTAACCAACAATTGTTTATCTCCCTTAGGTGAAGTGTACGAGACAAGAGTGAGAGAGGGAGAGAGAAGAGGGAGAGAAAAAGAGAGAGGGAGAGAGAGAGTCGCCAGCGTGGACCGGCACCTCGAGTAAGTGTGTTTGTTTGTTCTCTTTTCTTTCTTTCTTTCTTTCTTTCTCTTTCTCATAATGTGGGTAAGACTTTTATTTTCTCCTTTCTCTTTTTCTTCTTTGTACACTCTCTCTCTCTCTCTCTCTCTCTCTCTCTCTCTCTCTCTCTCTCTCTCTCTCTCTCTCTCTTCTTCCTCTCAGGTAAATGGAAACAATTTTTCTTTGCAGATTCAGGTGTTGGTGATGTTAATATAATGCTGCGGGAAGGAGGAGGAGGAGGAGGAGGAGGAGGAAGAGGAGGAGGAGGAGGAGGAGGAGGAAGAGGAGGAGGAGGAGGAGGCTAAGAGGAGAGTCTGGTGCCATTAAACAATATCTTACCAAAATGGGAGAGAAAAAGATTGTTCTATTGTTACTTTCAACAGGTTAGGAAGAGGAGGAGGAGGAGAAGGAGGAGGAGGAGGTGGTGGTGGTGGTGGAAGAAAGAAAGGATATTCGGGGATGACAAAAGGAGGAAGAATGTAATAAAATGGAAACTGAACAAGAAGAAAGAAAGAAAGAAAGAAAGAAAGAGAAAAAGAAGGAAAGGAAGGAAGGAAGAAAGAAAAAAAAGGAAGGAAGAAAGAAATGAATAATACTCAAGACAAAACGAGAAGACGGAAGAAAGAAAAAAAACTCAAATAAAGGAAGATAAAAGGAGAAAGGAGAAGAGGAGGGAGAGGCGGAGAGGGCGGAGGAGGAAAAAGATGACAATGATGAAGATGAGGCGGAAGAAGATAGGCAGTAAGTGAGAGTAGGAGGAGATGAAGGAGATGGAGGAGACTGGAGAGGAGGAGGAGGAGAAGGAGTAAGACGATGATGATGATGACGACGAGAAGGAGAAAGCCGAGAAATGGAAGAGAGAGGAGGAGGAAGAAGAAGAGGAGGAGGAGGAGGACGAGGAGGAGGAGGAGTAAGACGATGATGATGATGACGACGAGAAGAAGAAAGCCGAGAAATGGAAGAGAGGAGGAGAAAGAGGAGGAGGAGGAGGAGGAGGAGAAGAAGAGGCTGTAAAAAGAAGTGGAGGAGAAGGAAAGAGATGGATGGAGAAGGCACACAAGTATAGACAATCACGGGAAAGAGGAGGAGGAGGAGGAGGAGGAGGAGGAGGAGGAGGAGTCTGTGATAGGGACATGAACTCTTCTTGTATGTCAGTCTCAGTCGCTATTTCATTTTCCTTCCTTCAAAATTTTCCCATTCGCCTCCTCCTCCTTCTCCTCTCCACTCCTCCTCCTCCTCTTCTTCTTCATCCTTCTGCTCCAGGGAAGAAATTATGGGGTAGGAGTCGCCGTTCCAGGAGAGTTTAGTCTACAAGATTACCGCTATTTTCTTGCAGGCCCTGAATTTGGCCGCCTCAGACCTCACAAAGCTAGCCATGACTCAAGATTGTTTACGGCGGAAGGGAAGGAAAGGGAGGGGAAGGGAAGGGAAGGGAAGGGAAGGGAAGGGGAGGGAAGGGTAAGGAAAGGAATGGAAAAATGATTGAGGGGGAGAGGGAAGGAAAGGAAGAAGGGAAGAGAGAGAGAGAGAGAGAGAGAGAGAGAGAGAGAGAGAGAGAGAGAGAGAGAGAGAGAGAGAGAGAGAGAGAGAGAGAGAGAGAGAGAGAGAGAGAGAGAGAGAGAGAGAGAGAGAGAGAGAGAGAGAGAGAGAGAGAGAGAGAGAGAGAGAGAGAGAGAGAGAGAGAGAGAGAGAGAGAGAGAGAGAGAGAGAGGAGTGTTAAGTGGGTGCGGGAGAGGGAAAGGAAAGGAAGGGATGGAAAGGGAAGGAAAGGGAAGGGAAGGGAAGGGAAGGGAAGGGAAGGGAAGGATAGAGAAAGAAAGGGAAGGGAAAGGAATGGAAAAGAAGAGAAGAGAAAGAAAGGGAAGGGAAAGAAAAGGAAAAACAGGGAGAGGTAGGGAGGAGCGTTGAATGGGATAGGAAGGAGAGGGAAGGGAAGGCAAGGAAAGCGAACGGAACGGAACGGAAGGGAAGGGCAGGGTAAAAGAGGGAGAGGGAGGTATGTTGAGAGGATAAAGAAAGGAAAAAAGAAGGAATTAAAGGAAGGAAGTTGTAGAAATGCTGTAGTGGAGTTGGTGGTGGTGGGGTGGGGGGGGGAGGTTGATGCAGGATTTGTCAGTCTAACTAA
>NC_066530.1:12187931-12190431 GCF_024679095.1 Eriocheir sinensis
TTTTTATAACCCTGAGGCCCTTATTCTCAAACATTCCAGGTCTTTCACACGCCCACATTAGATAAGGCTTTCGTAGAGGTAGTGGCGGGTGTTTCCATGGGTAGTTTTATGAGTCTAGTGATAGTTTGACAAGGCTTTTGCACCATGAACCTACAAAAACACTCATGAACTAATCTCCTTTACGGACTGGAAATAATTGTTGTGAGAGCCAAAAGGTTGAAAATACTGGCTTTCAACGCGATTATGAATGAAAAAGGATTGAAGGGAATTTAGGTGAAGATATGGTAAGGCCTCACCTGGAGTACGCAGTGCAGTTCTGGTTCCCTATACCATTTCGGCGCATTACCTCACACATTTGACAAGGCTTTACTAGAGTTTGTGAGCATTTCCATGGGTAGTTTTATGACCCTGGTGGTAGTTTGACCTTTCCTCTGTACCGTGAACTTAAAAAAACACTCATTAGCCCTCGACTGATCTCCTTTTTGTCCTTTTGAAATAGTTGATGAGAGAGGCGGAGGCGTCTGAGAATACCGAACTTAATCTGTTTTGCTGGATTGAAGGCTGGAGGGAGGGAAGGAAGGGAAGGAAGGGAGGGAGAGAAAAGGAAAGGAAGGAAGAAAGGATGAATAGATGGGTGAGTCGATGGAAGGAAGGAAAAAAGGAAAGAAGGAAAAAGGAAAGGAAGGAAAATTGGATGACTAGACGGATGAGTCGGTGGAAGGAAGGAAAGAAGGAAAAAAGGAAAAAGGAAAGGAAGGAAAAAATGAATAGATTGTTGAGTCGATGGAAGAAAGGAAAGAAGGAAAAAAGGAAAGAAGGAAAAGGGAAAGGAAGGAAAAAAGGATGAATTGATGGATGAGTCGAGGGAAGGAAGGAAAGAAGGAAAAAAGGAAAGAAGGAAAAAGGAAAGGAAGGAAAAAAGGATGAATAGATGGATGGATGGATAGAAGGAAGGAAAGAAAGGAAGGAACGTTAGATGGATTGAAGGAACGTCATTAAGCTTTCTGTGGCCTGCTCTTCCATGCTTCAGTGTTTCCTCTGCCTCCTCCCCACCTCCAATAAGTTCCACGTTTTTCTATATGGAAATTTTCTCTCGGACTGAACATAAATTTTCCTCTTTGGGAACACCTGTTTGGAGGAGGAGGAGGAGGAGGAGGAGGGTATTAGGGAAAAATAGGAAAAGGGGGGGTGAGGAAGATAAGAAGAGGAGTTGGGGAAGGAAAGGGTGGAGGAGGAGGAGGAGTAGGAGGAGGAGGAGGAGGAGGAAATTAGGGTGAGGGAAAGCATACTGATCGGCGATTTAAGGAGGAAAGGATGAAGGAGGAGGAGGAGGAGGAGGAGGAGAAGGAGGAGGAAAACGAGGAGATGGTTTAAGCTAGGAAAAGGAGAGGAGGAGGGAAGGAGAAAATGGATGGAGGGAAGAGAGAGAGAGAGAGAGAGAGAGAGAGAGAGAGAGAGAGAGAGAGAGAGAGAGAGAGAGAGAGAGAGAGAGAGAGAGAGAGAGAGAGAGAGAGAGAGAGAGAGAGAGAGAGAGAGAGAGAGAGAGAGAGAGAGAGAGAGTTTAAGTAAAATTAAAAGACACGACCAGAAGAGAAAACAGAGGAGGAGGAGGAGGAAGAAGAGGAGGAGGAGGAGGAGGGGGAGGAGGAGGAGGAAAAATAAAGGAGGAACGGAAGAGGAAAACGCGAAGACAAAGACATTTTAGAAAAGAAACAAGAGGAGGAGGAAGAGGAGAAGGAGTAGGAGGAGGAGGAGGAGGAAGAGGAGGAGGAAGACCGAGAAGAAGCAGGAGAGAAAAAAAAGAGACAGGAAGAAAAAGAGAGAGCTATTAAAAGTGAGAGAGAGAGAGAGAGAGAGAGAGAGAGAGAGAGAGAGAGAGAGAGAGAGAGAGAGAGAGAGAGAGAGAGAGAGAGAGAGAGAGAGAGAGAGAGAGAGAGAGAGAGAGAGAGAGAGAGAGAGAGAGAGATGGAAAGTTAAGAGAAGATGGATAAAAGAAAACAAAAGAAGAAGGAAAGTTGGGAGAGAAAAAAAAAGATGAGGGAATAATTAAAGGGAAAAAAAGACGAGGAGAAAACAAAGGAAGGAAAGAAAGGAAACAAAGGAAGACGAAAAAGATTGATAGTGAAGGAAGAGGAGGAGGAAGAGGAGGAGGAGGAGGAAAAAGAGGAAGAAAAGATAAATGAAAAAAAGAAAAGAAGAAAATGGAGTTAGTAAAATAATAAAAGAAATACGTTAATCAAGGAAAGAAACAAAATAAAAAGGAACAAGAAAGAGAAAAGAAAGGAAAGAGTAAGTGAAAAGGAAGGAAATAGGGAAGATTCTTAGGCTTGAACAAGAAACAGAAGAAAAAATAAAGAAAGAAATGAAAAAAGTAGGAAAGCATATGAATAGAAAAAAGGAAGAAAAGGAAGAAATAAAGAGAAGAGAAGGGAGGAAAATGTAAGTTATAGAAGAAGGAAACTCTGAAGAAGAAGAAACAACGAGGAATGAAATAAAAAAG
>NC_066530.1:12195431-12387931 GCF_024679095.1 Eriocheir sinensis
TGGTCCCCTGACAGACGAGACTGGATCTGTAACTCAGGACAGTAAACAGATGGCCAGAATCCTCAACAGTAACTTCGCATCCGTATTCACAGTCGAGGACATCGAAACCATTCCCGGGAGCCCTGACCCGCCGAGTGGAATCACGCCCCTGAAAATTGACTCAATATGCGACCAAGAAGTAAAAAAGTACTTGGACAAACTCGACACGAACAAGTCAACAGGACCTGACGGTTTGTCCCCGCGGTTATCAAAAGAGCTTAAATAACAAATACTTCAGCCACTCACTAACATATTCAACCAGTCTGTTCAATTGAACAAGGTCCCTGAAGACTGGAAGATGGTGAACGTAACACCGATTTTCAAAAAAGGAGACAAAAGCGTTGCATTAAACTACAGGCCCATAAGTTTGACATCAGTGGCAGGAAAAATACTCGAAAAGATTATTAGAGACAAACTTGTTAAGTTTCTAGAAGACAATAATGTGATCTCCGACACCCAGCATGGCTTCAGAAACAAGCGCTCCTGCCTAACGAATTTATTAGACTTCTTCCAAGGTATATATAAGAACTGGGATGCCCACATCCTCAGTGATGTTATATACCTGGACTTCCAGAAATCCTTCGACAAGGCACCGCACGAGCGACTCCTTAAGAAACTGCACTCGGCGGGCATTGGAGCCAATCTGATCGCGTGGATAAGAGATTGGCTCACCGACAGAAGACAACGAGTACTACTAAACGGACAGCCTTCCGATTGGCTTCCAGTCACGAGTGGAGTGCCTCAAGGGTCAGTGCTGGGACCCATTCTCTTCATCATATATATCAACGACCTCGAATCAGGACTGAAATCCACAATATCGAAATTTGCTGATGACACCAAGGTGGGTGGAAAGGCCCTCACAAAGACCGACTGCGAAATCATTCAGAAAGACCTCAGTCACATTATCGAATGGTCGAAAAAATGTCAAATGTCCTTTAATGTTGACAAATGCAAAGTCATGCACATTGGGTCCAGAAATAGTAACCACACATATATCATGAATGGGAAACCTCTGCAAGCGATGCAGGAGGAAAAGGATCTTGGAGTCACTATCAGCAGTGACCTAAAACACGCGAATCACTGTAAAAAAGCATACAATAAAGCCAGCACTATGCTCGGGTTCATAGCGAGGAACATCGAGTGTAAAACGCCAGACGTGATGCTATCCTTGTATAATTCTATGGTAAGACCCCACCTCGAGTATGCAGTACAGTTCTGGTCTCCTGATTACAGAAAGGACATTGATTTACTGGAAAGGATTCAACGACGCGCCACGAAGATGATACCAACTTTAAGGGCTCAACCGTACGAGGAACGACTCAAGCGACTCAATCTCTTTACATTGGAGAAAAGACGCCTACGAGGGGATATGACTCAAGTCTTCAAGTATCTGAAAAAATTCAATAACGTCGATTACTCCAAATTCTTTGAACTGCAAACCAACCTAAGAGCTAGAAATAACGGTTTACCCATTCAGTCTAGTCGATGTAACACAGACATCGGAAGGAGTTTCTTTTCAAACCGAGTCATCCGCCACTGGAACAATCTTCCTTCAGAAGTAGTAAATGCGAATACCATCAGCTCCTTCAAATATAGAATCGACCGTCACTTCGCTGCGTCGGGAGTAAACTGAATATTGAGGTGCTTTCATCTGCTCCTCAATATCGAGGTGTTTTCATCTGCTCCTCAATGTCGAGGTGCTTTCATCTGCTCCCCAGGCCCCAGGCAGTCGAGCTGATTAAATCACCAAAGCGGGTAACCTCGTAATGAGCCAATAGACTTTCTGTTGCCTGCATTTCCATGTTTCCATGTTTCCTTCCTTCCTTCCTTTGTTTCTTTCTTTCTTTCTTTTTTCCTTCCTTCCTTCCTTCCTTCCTTCCTTTCTTTCTCTCCTTCCTTCCTTCCTTTGTCCTTTCTTTCTTCCTTCCTTCCTTTTTCCTCTTTCCTTCCTTCCTTCCTACCTCTCTCCCTCCCTTCCTTCTTACCTTCCTTCCTTTCTTCCTTCCTCCCTTCCTTTCCTCCTCTAATTCCTCTAAGCGAAAGTAAGAAACACAAACTGGAAGAAAAAAAAGAAAGAAAGAAAAAGTATCAGACCTCACCTTCACATCCTCCTCCTTTTCCTTCCTTCTCTCCTTCCTTCCTTCCTTCCTTCCTTCCTTCCTTCCTTCCTGATAAACCGAGAGAAACAGAGATAAGAGCAAAATAATGGTGGACGGAAATGGTCAGGCCTTTTCCTAACTTCTAAAAGGCTGAGTTTGACATGTGTTAGCGGACTTATTTTTAGAGGCTCGTCATGTTCTCCCTCCATTTCCTTCCCTTTTCCTTCCATCTTTTCCTCCCTTACGTAGCGTTCAGGAGTGGAAGAAGGAGAAGGAGCAGGTGGAGAAGGAAAGGATGAGTGGGAACGTTTTAAAAAGAAGCAAAATGAAAAGAAAAGAGAGAAATAAGGGAAGTAAAGATGGAAGACGGAGAAAAGAAAAAGAAAAAAAGGAGAAAGAGGAGAAGGAGGAGGAGGAGGTAGAAAAGAAGAGATGAATGAGAACATGCAAGAAAGGAGACAAACGAAGAAGTAAAAACTATGAAAGAGAAATAAGGGATAAAAGAAGGAAGGAAAAAGAGGAAGAAGAAGAGGAGGAGGAGGTAGAAAAGGAAATGAATGAGAACGTATAAGAAAAAGGGCAAAAGGAGGAAAAGACTAATCAAGAGGACAGAAATAAATAAGTAAAGGTTGAAAGAAGGAAAGAGAAAAAGAAGAGGAGGAAAAGAAGGAGTTAGAAGTAGAAGAGATGAATGAACGTATAAGAAAGGAAGGAGAAGAAGAAGAGGAGGAAAGTTAGCAAGAAGACACGAAAGAGAAATAAAAAGTAGTAGAGGGAAGGGAAAACAGGAGAGAGAATTTGGAGATAAAAAATGAAAAGATGAATGAAACAAAGGAAAAAAGAAGGTAAAAGAAGTTGAGGAAACTTAGTAAAAGGAAAGGAAAGAGCAGTAAGAGGAAGAATCAGAAATGGAGAAAAGAAGAGAGAGGAGGAGGAAGTAGAAAAGAAAAAGATTAATGAGAACTTGAGAAAAAAGAAGCAGAAGAAAACTAGAAAAGGAGGAGATAAGAGAAAAGGAGAAAAAAAATAACTGAGGACAGGAAAGATGTAAAAAGTAAAAGAAAATATATCGGAATGAAAACTTGTCAGAAAACGAACAAAAGAAGAGGAAAAACCTTATCAAGAGAACAGGAAAGAGAAATAGAAAGACGAAATGCCAGAATGAACCAAAGAGGCGAGAACACAAAAGCAAGAGGAAGAGAAGAAAGAGGAAACCAGACCAACAAGAAGACATAGACAATACCTTTTATACTCCTGAGGGGCCGCTGGCATGTTCCCTCCCTTCTGGTAATGTCGGGATCGTCTCTGGAGGTGGCTGGGGCAGAATGAGTGATGCTTCCTCTCTATCGACTTCCAGGGAGAGAGGACGGGCGAAGTGAAGGATAGTGAAGGTGGGAAGATGATGCTGATGATGATTAGGGTAGATGATGATGTAGAGGTGTTTGGTAGCCTGCAAAGGGAAGGAAAAGGCTGTAAATGTGACGAATAGAGGAAGTGAGGTGAGCACAGAGAATGTAGAAAGAAAAGAAGTGTTTGAAGATCAGGTTATAGGTGTTAACGTAGGAAAGGAAAAAAAAGATAGAATGATCGATGCAGAGAGAAAGGAAGGCAGAAAATATGTCAGGATAAGGGTTTCGTATTTACCTGTAACGAAAATAAAAGGAGTAAGGTGATCGCTATGCCGGAAGGAAGTAAGAAGGGAAGGAAGGATAGATGGAAGAAAGGAAGGAAGGAGGGAAGCGAGAAAGGGAAAAATAAAGAAAGATAGAGAGAAAGAAAGAATGATGGATGGATAAAAGGAAGGAACGAAGGGAGGAAAGATGAAAGGGAGGAAGAAAGGATGAAAGGAAAGAAGGAAGGAAGGGAGAAAGGAAAAAAGAAAGAAAGATAGAAAGAAAAAAAGAATGATGGATGGATAAAAGGAAGGAACGAAGGAGGAAGAAAGGATGAAAAGAAAAAAGGAAGGAAGGGAGAAAGAAAGAAAGATAGAAAGAAAGAAAGAAGGATGGATGGATAAAAGGAAGGAACGAAGGGAGGAAAGATGGAAGGGAGGAAGGAAGGATGAAAGGAAAGAAGGAAGGAAGAAAGAAAGAAAAAGAGAAAGACAGGAAGAAGGATGAAAACAAAAGAAAGGCTGTATGCATGTATGGATGGATGGATGGATGGATGGATGAATAAATGGAAGGAAGGAAGGAAGGAAGGAAGGAAGGAAGGATGCAGATGGAACAATATTTATGTGTCATGTTGGAGGAGAATAACATTTTTCCCTGGACAAGAGTGAATTATTATTGCCGTGTTTGTACTTGACAGCGCAATCATTTCATTTTGAGGGCCAGGTATTGTTGCTGTTTGGAGGAGGAGAATGCGGCACTTCCATCAAACCTTTATTGACAGAGATAGTGACGTCTGTATTTATGTATTTAGTGTTTTTTGTTTAGTTTTTTTTATTTGTTCCAGTCAACCATTATCGATGAAGAATAAACTTAGCAAGAGAAAAGGAAAGAGCAGTAAGAGGTAGAATCAGAAATGGAGAAAAGAAGAGAGAGGAGGAGGGAGTAGAAAAGGAAAAGATTAAAGAGAACGTGTGAGAAAATGAAGCAGAAGAAAACTAGGAAAGGAGGAGAGAAGCGAAGAGAAAAAAAAAATAACTGAGTACAGGAAAGATGTAAAAAGTAAAAAAAATATATTGGAATGAAAACTTGTCAGAAAATGAACAAAAGAAAAGGAAATAAAAGATTGTATGTATTTTTTTTACAGCTAAGGAAACACCTCAAGGGCAACAAAAAAGGTGTAAAAAAAAGCCTTCTAATCGCTGTTCCCACAAAGACAAAAGTAATAAGCGGCCAAAAGAGAGGTCAATTTAGGGAGGAGAGGTGACTTGATACACTCCTCTAAAGAAATAAAGGGTTCCTATTGACGGTTCCTTTTCTTATAGAGTTATTCAAGTATTTATATATTTATTTATTGATCTCTCTTAGTGGAGGCATCGATGAGGAATATATGCATTGCTACCTGACACTTTTCCATTTGCAATTCCTTTCTTGTTGATTTTTTTTATATATATTTAAATTTCCTCATATATTTATCTATCTTTTTATTTGTCTATTTATTTATTTTTCAACTAAGAGCACTGACGACTAGAAAATGTATTATCATAGACCTAAAAAGAAATGAGATGGCTATTCCTGTATCACTGATTTTTGTATATATATAATTATGTAGTTGTTTATTTATCTGTTTACTTATCTATCAACTCTTTGCAATCGCGACAAGAAAATCAAATCAAGGTCCCAAGAAGAAGTGGGTTGACAATTCCTTTATTACTGATCTTTAAATATCTGTTCATTTACCTGTTTACTTATTTATTAACTCGTACGAAAACAATAATGTCGGAAAAAAGTGTAATCATCTTCCCCTCTAAAAAAAAAAAGTGAAGCCTCGCCGCCTCATCATTCCTCCCCTAGCCTGTTCCTTCCTATTGACAGCTCCCTTCCATTCTCCGCGGCGGGAGTGACGTGAGGCTTAGAACTCCATATTACCAGACGCCTATTCACTCCCAGGCCGGGGCGGGAAGGGCGGGAGAGCGAGACAGATTTTCTATTTCGGTTCAGTTGAGATTTGTTGAGGAAGCGAAAGCGTGAGGAGGAGGAGGAAGAGTAGGAAGAGGAAGAGGAGGAGGAGGAGGAGGAGGAGGAGGAGGAGGAGGAGGAGGAGGCAAAAAGCGTGTAGTTATGTATATGAATCTATCTGTAATGGTTGCTAAGAGCCGCCGAGATGGTGTTGGAACCTCCTTTTAAATCCGTTTCTTCGCCTTTTCACACGCAAGGGGATTGGGATGATGTGGGAATCTCCTCAAATCCTTTTATTCATATTTTCAACTACAGGGACAGGCTACGGAAGATGGGATGGTGTTGGAACCTGTTCTTAGCTATATTTCTTCATCTTCTCATACGCAACGATAGACTACGTAAGGAGATGAAGATGGTGTTGGAACCTCTTCTATGATTCTTTTCTTCACATTTTTATACACAAAGAAATGGTTATTAATAGTTAATGCGTTTCTTCACTTCTTCGTACGCAAGTGATTGGATATAGTGTTGGAACCTCTTCTTAAATTCATTTCTTCACTTTCCATACGCAAGGATAGACAACGAAAGGAGATTAGGATGGTGTTGGAGCCTCTTTTAAATTTCGTTTCTTCACATTTTTATAGACAAGGAAATGGGAATGGTATTGGAACCTCTTCTTAAATTTACTTCTTTAACTTATCACTCGTTAAGGAATGGGGAATAGTATTGGAACCTCCTTTTAGATCTTTTTATTCAGCTTTTTCCTACGCTTTACGTATATGCTTTGGCTTTTCCTCTAAAGTAATATAGAAAAAAAAAGCTCTTCCTAAAAATAAAAAGAAGCAAAATTATTATTCGTGTTCTGAACGTATCGGAAAAAAATGTTCACTTCTTAATGATAAACAATGAAAAATTTTATTCGTGTTCTGGATATATCGTAAAAACTAATAGTACACCAGAAACACAGCTAAGGGGCTAAGGGGATCAGGCCAAGCCCCGCCCCCTTAGGAAACTGGTAGCCCCCCCTCCCCCTCCCCCCCTCCCATGCACCCCGCGGCTGAAATTCCGAGAGAGAGAAAAAAGAAAACGGACTGTAATTCGCTGGTTCTCGGTAAATATATGTTGCCATTGATTTATTCTCTCTCTCTCTCTACGTCATCTGAGGAGACAATATGAGATAAAAGATTCAAGATTTGTTGATAGGGAGAAGAGAGAGAGAGAGAGAGAGAGAGAGAGAGAGAGAGAGAGAGATCACCATGAATTTGAATACAATCACAGACTTGCCTCTCTCTCTCTCTCTCTCTCTCTCTCTCTCTCTCTCTCTCTCTCTCTCTCTATCTAGCTATCTATCTATCTATCTATCTATCAATCTATCCATATAAGTTCATAACGCCCATAGAAAGGAATTTAATATCGCTACGGGAGGACAGAACAATAAATAAATAAATAAGAAAAGGGACCCACAAAGACATACCAGCGGGCCACAGATTGCGAAATAGAACCGACAATTTAGTTTATGATGAAATACCAACCCGGAAAAGACCCATCGAACCAGTCAAAACCCATTCTGTCGGTCAGCCAATCAGCCATATAAGAGAGAGAGAGAGAGAGAGAGAGAGAGAGAGAGAGAGAGAGAGAGAGAGAGAGAGAGAGAGAGAGAGAGAGAGAGAGTAGTCTAGTTAAATGCCTCAAAATTGACTATAGTTAAGAGATAGAACAAAATAATAGGTATGAGAGAGAGAGAGAGAGAGAGAGAGAGAGAGAGAGAGAGAGAGAGAGATAGAGTATTATAGGTAAATGCCTGAAAAATGACTATGGTTAAGAGATAGAACGAAATAATAGGTGTGAGAGAGAGAGAGAGAGAGAGAGAGAGAGAGAGAGAGAGAGAGAGAGAGAGAGAGAGAGAGAGAGAGAGAGAGAGAGTATTGGGTATCTAAGTGTCTCGAAAAACCTGAAGAATGAGTATTGTTGAAAATTGAAGATAAAGAAAGAGAGAAAAACAAGCATAAGTCTCTCTCTCCTCCCCTGTTGGCGCCGTTTTGCAAAATTCACGAGTTTGTTTTTCGACAATATTTAAAATGTTTTGTGGGCCCAGAAAATGTTACTTTCCTTTCTACTTTATTTATGTCTTTCTACTCTGCGACCTCTTCCGCCTCCTCCTCCTCTTACTCCTCTTCCTTTTCCTTCTCCTCCTCCTCCTCCTCCTCTTCTCTTTTGATCTTGTCCTTAATTTTGTTCTTATTCATCTTCTTTTTTTCTTCTTCCTGTATTTTTTTCGTTCTTGCTCTTGTTTTCTCCCCTTCGCTTTTTCTTCTTCTTCCTCCTCCTCCTCCTCTTCCTCTATCTCTTGCTCTTTCTCTTGCTGTTTTTCTTCGTCTTTTTCTTCTTGGTCATCTCCCTTGTCTTCCTTTTTTTCCTTTTGTTCTTGTTCTACTGCTTGTTTTTTTTTTTGTTTTTTTCCACTGTTTCCTCCTCCTCTTCCTCCTCCTCCTCCTCCTCCTCTCCTTTCATCTTCTTTCTCCTCTTCGCTGTTAATCTTTTTCTCACTTTCTTTCTCTTTCTCTCTCTCTCTTCCTTATTTCTTTTGTTGTTCGTTTTTATCTTGAACCTCCACTTCGTCCTCCTCCTCCTCCTCCTCTTCCTCCTCCTCCTCCTCCTCTTCCTCTTTTCCTCCTCCTTGTGTTTCCCATCATTCCCTGTCATTCTCTCTCTCTCTCTCCTCTGGTCAATTTAAGAGGATTTTGCTATATATGAAAGGAGGAAGAAGAGGAGAAGGAGGAGGAGGAGGAGGAGGAGGAGGATAAATGAACGTAGGGGAAGAGGAAAAGAATGAGGGAAGAAGGGAACGAATTTAAAAAGGAATGAGGAAAAAAAGAAGTGAAGAAGGGATGGCAAGGAAGGAGTGAATGAGTGAGCGAGTCTTTTTTTCTTTCTTTTTTTCTTTCTTTTTCCTTAACAGAGCAATAATTCAGCCTCTCTCTGTCTCGGATCTTAATATATCTGTCAGGAGGGGTGAAATATTCTCTCTCTCTCTCTCTCTCTCTCTCTCTCTCTCTCTCTCTCTCTCTCTCTCTCTCTCTCTCTCTCTCTCTCTCTCTCTCTCTCTCTCTAATTCTCTCTCTCTCTTTCCACAGATATCAAGATGGAGCGATTTTGGTTAATATTTACTCTCCTGACCTTCTCAAGTGCAATGGTAAGTAGTTCTCGTAGTAGTAGTAGTAGTAGTAGTAGTAGTAGCAGTAGTAGTAGTAGCAGTTGTAGTAGTAGTAGTAGTTGTAGTTTCTTTAAATTCCTTCTTTTTTGTTAATTTGAAGAAACTCTAGGGAGTGGTCAAGCCATATTTAACTTAGTGTTTGCAATAGTAGTAGTAGTAGTAGTAATAGTAGTAGTAGTAACAGTAGTAGTAGTTTCTTTCTCTGTCGCGACCTTCTCTTCCTTTCTTGTCCTCTTTTTTTATATTTTAATAAACTCTAAGGATTTGTCGAGCCATATTTAACTAAGCCTTTTCTTTTGTAGTATAAGCAGCAGTAGTAATAGTAGTAGTAGTAGTAGTAGTAGTAGTAGTAAAAGTAGTAGTAGTAATAGTAGTAGTAGTAGTAGTAGTAGTAGTAGTGTGAATAAGAAGAAGAATAAAAGAAAAATTGTAACTCAATATATTCATAAGTTATTTTTATGTATCTTTCTCCTCTACGACCTGCTCCTTCTCCTGCTTCTCCTACTCCATCTGCTGCACCTCCTCTTCCCCCTCCCTTCTCCATCTTCTTCTACCAGATCATAAGCTCAGCCTTCTTTCCCTCCCTTCTTCCTTTCATCCTTCATCCATCATTCCTTTTTTTTCCCACCTACCTTCATTCCTTCTCTTTTTCTCATGTTCATCACTCTTCCTCCTCCTCCTCCTCCTCCTTCTTCTTCTCTTCTCATGCGCTCAATATTCTATCCTTCTCTCTCCTCCCTTCCTGCATTCTTTTCTTTCTTTCTTTTTTTCCACCCTTCACTCCATCTCTTTCTTACGCTCATAACTCCTCCTTCTGCTTCTTCTCCTCTTCCTCCTCCTCCTCCTCCTCCTCCTCCTCCTTCTTCTCTTCCTACTTTCCTCACACGCTCAGCCTCTATCCCTCTCTCCTTCCTGCTCTCCTTTTTTTTCTTCCTCTCTTTTCTCCTTCTTTTATGTCCATCACTGATCCTCATTCTTATTCTCCTCCTCCTCCTCCTCCTCCTCCTCCTTCTCCTTCTCCTCTTTCTACTTTACTCACGCGCTCAACCTTCTATCCCTCTCTCCTTCCTTTCATCATTTTTTTCTTCCTCTCTTCTCTCCTTTTATGCCAATCACTGATCCTCCTCCTCCTTCTCCTCCTCCTCCTCCTCCTCCTCCTCCTCCTTCTCCTCCTCCTCTTCCTTCTTCTCCTCTTTCTACTTTCCTCACGCGCTCAAGCCTCTATCCCTCTCTCCTTTTTTTTTCTTCCTCTTTTTTCTCCTTCTTTTATGTCCATCACTGATACTCCTCCTCCTCCTCCTCCTCCTCCTCCTCCTCTTTCTACTTGCCTCTTCTTACTTTCCTCACACGCTCAACCTTCTATCCCTCTCTCCTTCCTTCCTACCTTCTTTTCTTCCTCATTTCTCGCTTTTATGTCCATCACTGATCCTCATTCTTATCCTCCTCCTCCTCCTCCTCCTCCTCCTCCTCTTTCTCCTTCTCTTCTCCCTGCTCCTCCTCGTCCTCCTCCTCGTCATCATCTTACACTTCCTATTCCCTTTCCCTCACAGTCTCGGCGGCACCGGGACGCCACACCCTACATTGACGATGAGTCCCACCGCCTGTGGTCCTCAGACACCGCCGAGCTGCTGGAGGGTGAGACGGTCGACGCGCACGTTATCCAGCATCATGGTAAGGGCAGCAAGAGCGGTGAGGTTAAGGCTAAGGGCACGGTTAGGGAATATTCCTGAGGTGTCTGCGTGATAGGCACCTTCCCGAGCCGCTGAGCCGTGGATGTCGCGCGGGTCGTGGCTCACAAACTAATGACATAATGCTCTTCTAATATTGTTTTCAGTGTGTTTAACGGCTTAAAGTACGGAAGAGGGATGGCAGAAGGGGATGGGGGAGGAATGAATGTAAGGAAAAGAGAAGGAATGAGGGAAAAAGGATAAAAAGAAAGAAAGGAAGAAGTGAGGAAAGAATGTCAGTTTCAGCATGTGGAAAAGTCAGAATCACTTTATTATTAATCTACGTAAGGCAATGAGAAGGGATGAGGGAAAGAGGATAAAAAGAAAGAAATGAAGAAAGGAAGAAGTGAGGAAAGAATGTCAGTTTCAGGATGTGGAAGAGTCAGAATCACTTTATTATTAATCTACGTAAGGCAATGAGAAGGGATGAGGGAAAGAGGATAAAAAGAAAGAAAGGAAGAAAGGAAGAAGTGAGGAAAGAATGTCAGTTTCAGCATGTGGAAGAGTCAGAATCACTTTATTATTAATCTACGTAAGGCAATGAGAAGGGATGAGGGATAGAGGATAAAAAGAATGGAAGGAAGGAAGGAAGTAAAGTGAAGAAAGAATGTCAGTTTCAGTATGCGGAAGAGTCAGAATCACTTTACTTTGAATCTACGTAAGGCAATGAGAAAGGATGAGGGAAAGAGGATAAAAAGGAAGGAAGGTAGGAAGGAAGGATGTCAGCTTCTGTATGCGGGAGAGTCAGTCACTTTATTTTGGATCTACGAGCTTTGTTTTCTGTCATTTTTTTTTTAGTTTTACCCTTTAATACCTCTGTCGGTGTTGAAATAGATAAGAATGCGTTGTGTGCGGGGCTAATAAGGTAGAAAAGATGTCAGTATCGGTAACTATATATGGAGAGAAGCAGGATAACTTTTTTTCCACAGACTATTTTTCTCTGTTTTTTTATTTAGTTTTGCCTTTGACTGTCTTTTCTGGTGTAAGAATAAATAAGAACATGTTGTGTGCGAGGCTAAGAAGGTAGAAAGGACGTCAGTATCGGTAACTATATATGGAGAGAAGCAGGATAACTTTTTTTCTACGGACTATTTTTCTCTGTTTTTATTTAGTTTTGCCTTTGACTGTCTTTTCTGGTGTAAAAATAAATAAGAATATGTTGTGTGCGAGGCTAAAAAGATAGAAAGGACGTCAGTATCTGTAACTATATATGGAGAGAAGCAGGATAACTTTTTTTCTACAGACTATTTTTCTCTGTTTTTATTTAGTTTTGCCTTTGACTGTCTTTTCTGGTGTAAGAATAGATAAGAATGAATTGTGTGCGAGTCTAAGTAGGTAGAAAGGACGTCAGTATAGGCAAGAATATATGGAGATAGAACAGAATCACTTCTTTTCCTGCGTGCTGTTTTTCTCGGCTTTTCTTTAGTTTTCCCATTGACTGACTCTACTGGTGTGAAAATAAATGAAAATGTGTTGTCTGCGAGGCTAAGAAGGTAGAAAGGACGTCAATATCGGTAATCATATAGAGAGAGGCAGCATTACACTTTTTCTACTGGTTGTTTTCTCAGCTTTTCTTTAGTTTTCCCTTTGACTGCCGCCTCTGATGTAAATATAAATAAGAATGTGTTGTGTGTGAGGCTAAGAAGGTAGAAATGACGTCAATATCGGTAATCATATAGAGAGGGGCAGCATCACACTTTTTCTACTGGTTGTTTTCTCAGCTTTTCTTTAGTTTTCCTCTTGACTGCCGCCTCTGGTGTAAAAATAAATAAGAATATGTTGTGTGTGAGGCTATGAAGGTAGAAATGACGTCAATATCGGTAATCATATAGAGAGGGGCAGCATCACACTTTTTCTACTGGTTGTTTTCTCAGCTTTTCTTTAGTTTTCCCTTTGACTGCCGCCTCTAATGTAAATATAAATAAGAATGTGTTGTCTGCGAGGCTATGAAGGTAGAAATGACGTCAACTGGCGGGATATTTTTTCTATTTCTGTATTTGTTTGTTATGCCCTTTAGCTGTTTCCATTGACGTAAGAAAAACATACATGAAGAGGGTCAGGATCACTTTTCCTGTTGTAAGTGTGTAAGTGTGTTGGGTATAGTTACAAAAGAGAGGAGTAGGCGTCAGTTTCCGTAAATAGGCTACGTGGAAAAGAGAGAGACAGGATTCCTTTTGTGTCCAGTAGGTGTGTTGAGTGCATGAAAAAAGAGAGCATTAGGAGCACAAGTGGTGGTAAGCACGTGAGAGAGCCAGAGACACGATCCCTTCTGTGTTGTGTATTGCGTGCTGGACCAGAGAAGCGGATGTTCCACGTAAGAAAAAGAGAAGGAATGAATGAAGGTAGGCGGGAAAGGATCAAGGAAGAAAGGAAAGAAGGAAGGAAGAAAAAAAGGAGTGTCTTTTTTTCCTAACAGCAGCATTGATTCAGCGTTTCTCTGTCTCAGTTAGGAAGGAAAGAATACAGGAATGAAGGAAAGCAGGAAGGAAGAAAGGAAAAAGAAAGGAGTGAGTGTCTTTTTTTCCTTACAGCAACAATGATTCAGCGTTTCTCTGTCTCAGTTAGGAAGGAAAGCAGGGAGGAAGAAAGAGAGGAGTGAGGGAGTGAAGGAATAGGCGAGTTCTCCCTATTCTTCTCTCTCTTTTCTCTTTTTATCCCGAACACCACCAATTCTACACCGTTTCTTTGTCTTATTTCTAAATATATCTGTCTGGTCAGCTGTGCGTGGGGTCCAGGATCATTTTTTTATAGTGGATGTGTTGATGCGGACGACCAAGACAGCGCAAAAGGCATAAAAGATTGACAGGAAACACGTAGAGAGAAGGTCGTCGATAGCTGGTGTGTGGGAGATGTGTTATCAACGTGGATATTAGAGTAACGCAGCGCTGACAGCC
Organism: Eriocheir sinensis; assembly: GCF_024679095.1. Taxonomy (NCBI): domain Eukaryota; kingdom Metazoa; phylum Arthropoda; class Malacostraca; order Decapoda; family Varunidae; genus Eriocheir; species Eriocheir sinensis. The sequence goes on from NC_066530.1 coordinate 12,208,974, forward strand.
TCACGCAGTAATTATGTGAAGTGGTGCAGCTGGAGCGAAATATAAGTAATTGTGTCATTAACATTAGTGGGGAGGACATTATGACATGGAGGAAAAGTGTAGCATGTAAATAAACCTAAGGGTGAGCTAGCTGGGGTTTTTTATTTTGTTTCTTCTAATCTAGTAATGTAAAAAGTGTCTTGCTGTCGGTTTTTTTTTATAGTTAATCCCATTGTAATATCCATGTTACGTAAACCTCTACATATATTCTTTTCTTATACTGTTATCATAAGTACTTTGCTTGTACTCACTTCCATATTTTCTACTTTACAGTCATCTCTCTCTAACGCCAAATTGCTTCCCCGACCCGTTAGCATTTTTTTATTTTTTTTTAAGCAGAGGAGTCAGTTCAAGGGCATAAAAAAAGGAAGCAAATGTGAAAAAAAGCCCGCTACTCACTGCTCCTAAAAAGAGTTAGAAGAGGGGTCGAAAGATAGGTCAATTTCGGGAGGAGAGGTGTCCTGATACCCTCCTCTTGAAAGAGTTCAAGTCGTAGGCAGGAGGAAATACAGATGAAGGAAGATTGTTCCAGAGTTTACCAGCGTGAGGGATGAAAGAGTGAAGATGCTGGTCAACTCTTGCGTAAGGGATTTGGACAGTAAAGGGATGAGCTTGAGTAGAAAGTCGTGTGTGGCGAGGCCGCGGGAGGGGGGGAGGCATGCAATTAGCAAGTTCAGAAGAGCAGTCAGCATGAAAATATCGATAGAAGATAGAAAGAGAGGCAACATGGCGGCGAAATTTAAGAGGTAGAAGACTATCAGTAAGAGGAGGAGAGCTGATGAGACGATGTATGAACTATCTTTATAATCTTTCGTTTCAAGGTTTCAATCACCAATCCCTTGAAATCAGTTCTACCAATATCAGTCAACCAGAGCCGTTCCCATTGAGCTTTCTGTGAACCACTTTTAATACATACACTATCAATCGTGGCCAATCGTGCTAGTGTATGGGGCCTTAATGGAGAACTTGGAAACAGCCGAACATCTCTCTAAAAATACAGACCTTTGCGTGTCACTTATACATCTCATAGTTTGTTTTATCCATATTTCTTTCGATTGTAGTTAACTTTATTGCTAATTCATGTCAGTCTGAGTTATCATTACCATCCATTACCATGCTCAGGCTTATCCTTTTTTCTATCCTCTCGATCGCTTGTCACCCTTTCTCCATACCCTTGCCAAGCACACTTTTGAGAATGGGAGCGTGTCTGTAACCTGAACCAGACCTTTACACTCATTCTTCTCATTCTTGACAGTCTTTAAGCTCGCCCCTGTCGATTATTTTATAGCTACACTCCTTCGTCCCTGTCCATCTATCTCACAACCCTTCCATCCTTTCCCATGACCCTTGCCAAACACACCTCAGCGAGCGTGGGAGTGTGTGGAACCTGAAGCAAACCTATACATCACTCCTGTCGTCTGAGGCTGTCGATTATAGCTGCACTCCTTCACCCATGTCCATTTTTTTCCTAACCTTCCATGTCGACCTTTCCCCCGACCTTTGCCAAGCACACTTCAGCCAGCGGGAGAGTGTGTGTAACCTGAACCAAACCTTTGCACTCCTTTTCTCGAGCCCTTGTCATTTCAGCAACACTCATTCTCGCCCGTAGCTATCTCTCTGCTAACCCTTCCATCATCCTCTCTTCAGACCCTTGCCAAGCACATGTCAGCGAGCGAGGACGTGTCTGTAACGTGGACCAAACCTTTGCACTCCTTTTCTCGAGCCCTTGTCATTTCAGCAACACTCATTCTCGCCCGTAGCTATATCTCCCTTAACCCTTCCATCATCCTTTCCCCAGACCCTTGCCAAGCACAATTCTGCGAGCGAGGACGTGTCTGTAACGTGGACCAAACTTTGCACTCCATTTATTGATCCCTTGTCGTTTCAGCATCACTCATTTCTATCCCGTAGCTAACTCTCTCCTAACCCTTCCATCGCCCTTTCCCCTGACCTTTACTAAGCACACTTCTGCGAGCGAGGGAGTGGACCAAACTTATCACTCCTTTTCTTGTTCCCTTATCCTTTCAGCATCACTCATTCTCGCCAGTAGCTATATCTCCCTTCTCACCCTCTCTTCAGACCCTTGACAAGCACACTTCTGCGAGCGAGGGCGTGTCTATGACGTGGACCAAACCTTTACACTCGTTATTCTCGGTCATGATAATCTTTAAACTCACCCCTGTCAATTTTAGCTACAATTTTTCATCCTTGTCCATCTCCTCTAACCTTTCAGTCACCCTTTCCCCAGACCCTTGCCAAGCACACTTCTGCGAGCGGGGTCGTGTGTGCCGCCTGAACCACATCAAGGAGCCGCAGTGTGAGTGCCAGCCCTTCTGCTCCCGCCACCGCAAGCTTGTGTGTGGCAACGACGGGCGGCTGTACCTCAACCACTGCGAGCTGCACCGTGCCTCCTGCTTCACGGGCGCCCGCATCCACATCGACAGGAGCAGAAAGTGTTTTAGGAAAGGTGTGTGAGTGTTTGGTAGTGGTGGTGGTGGAAGTCAGTTGTGGCCAGGTGGTTGTATTGCCGTAGTAGTAGTAAGAGGAGATCATGAGAATGAAAAGTTATAATACTGTTGTTGTTGTTTTTTGTAGTTAATAGAGAGAGTAGGGAGTTATAGTAATAGCAGTAAGAGGAGGAGTGGTGGTAGTGGTGGTGGTGGTGGTTGTATTTCCGTAGGAGTAGTAGGAGGAGATAAAGAGGATGAAAGGTAATGGTAGTAGTAGGTAAAAATAAAAGGAGTGATAGCAGTAATAGTACACGTAACAGTAGAAGAAGTAAGAAGAGAAAGATAAGTAAAAGATAGACAAGGATTAGAAGGAAGAGAAAAATAAGGAGGAAATGTCTCCCCTCTCTTCCCCCTCTCAAGGTCTAGAATAAGAAGATTAAGAAGAAGACGCTCACTCATCCAGACCTCTCTCCCTCTCCAGGTTTGATGCCCATCACGTGGGACAACACACCGTCACCCGCCACGCCCGCGCCACGCACACGAGAGGAGAAGCTGGACCTCAAGCCGCTGCAGGTCCGAGATGATTTGACCCAGGTGAGTAGTCATAGCAGTAGTAGTAGTAGTAGTAGTAGTAGTAGTAGTAGTAGTAGTAGTAGTAGTGATGGTGGTAGTGGTAGCAGTAGCAGTAGTAGTAGTAGTAGTAGTAGTAGTAGTAGTGATGGTGGTGGTGGTGGTGGTGGTGGTAGTAGTAGTAATCACGGTGGTGGTGGTAGTGGTAATCGTGGTGGTGGTGGTAGTAGTAGTAATTGCAGTGATGGTGGTGGTGGTGGTAGTAGTAATTGCAGTGATGGTGGTGGTGGTGGTAGTAGTAGTTGTAGTAGTAGTAGTGATGGTGGTGGTGGTGGTGGTAGTAGTAATTGCAGTGATGGTGGTGGTGGTGGTAGTAGTAATTGCAGTGATGGTGGTGGTGGTGGTAGTAGTAATTGCAGTGATGGTGGTGGTGGTAGTAGTAGTAATTGCAGTGATGGTGGTGGTGGTGGTAGTGGTAGCGGTGTGTTTAAGAGTAAGAATAAAAGAAAATCTAACTCATTCATGTTATATTATGTTCCTTTCTCCTCTGTGACATTCTCGTTTTCCCTTTTTTTTAAGAAACTCTAAGGACTGATCGAGCCATATTTAACTTAACCTTTCCTATGAAAGTAGTAATAATCTTCTCCCGAAATTGACCCCTCTTTTGGCCTCTTGCTCTGTTTTTCTTTTGTTGGAGCAGCGCTTGGCAAGCTTTTTTTGTTGCTAATTTGTTTTAATGCCCTTGAGCTGTCTCCCATGCTGTAAAAAGAAAAAAAGAAAAAGTAGTAGTAGTAGTAGTAGTAGTAGTAGTAGTAATTGCGTGTTCATTCTGAGTAATGAAATAATGTACTTTGCAGGGTGGCGGTGCAGTGCTGACCACACGCTCACCCTTAGAGAAGAAGGAGGAGGAAGTGATGCTACAGGATGAAACCACCCCCCGCAAGCCGGGTGAGCAGCGGGAGGGCCCACCGCCAGACAGCAGCAGTGACAGCAGTAGCGACGGCAGCAGCAGCAGCAGCGCCTCTCCCAGCAGCCTGTGTTCATTGCAGCAGTATGAGATTCTTAAGGTGACTCAGTCAGGCCATAAACCATTCTCTGAGTAGCCTCTGAGTGGTGGAAATTGCTTGCTATTAAAGGCTCCAAATTGCATTGTTTGTAGTTTTTCCACTTTTTAAGATAGTGATAAGTATTGTGAGATTATTTTTCGGACGTTCTTCCTGTTGTGTTTATTAGTAACCTGCTAGATGTAGAAAGCCCAAAAATATCAAGGTGTTCTGTCTCTCCTTGACCTCTTTTATGCAGCTGAGTTTGATTCATTTATTCCCAAATCACGAAAGCTAAATCCAGGCATGCTAACTCTACTTAATCTCTTTTTTACATTTGAATATTTGCTTACTTCTTTTGCACAGTTGAAAATGATACATCAAGTCAATCTAAGTTTACTCAAGTCCCCCTTTCCACAACATGCAGTATCCCTCACTCCTGTGTTTTGCCCCCCAGGACAACCTGCTTCTGTACCACCACGCCCGGCTCATGGCAGAGAAGGGTGGAACCTCCGAGCGCGAGTACCTGGTCAGCCTCATGTTCTCCAAGTTTGACACCAACAACAACGGGGCACTCGACCGCTCCGAGCTGACACAGGTGAGCTGATGATGGTTTGTCTTAATTGGTGTTATCAGGAGGTAAGTATGGGTCAGGTTACAAATATTAAGCTTTTGCATGCCGTATATAGTTTGATATTCCTCCAATCTATATAGAGTTTAATATCTGCTGCCCAAATCATAGTAACGGTTCACAAACTCACACTGAACACCTTTTTAGCCTGTACATCCTTTTTCTTACGTCCAAGAATTGTATAACTGATCAGGATGAGTGGCATAAACTCTTTCATAAGTATTTTCAGGAGTTTCTTTCATTCTTTCATTAATTCTTTCTTAACACACTGTCTCTTTTAAATCCTAGACATTATTTGAGTCCACCCTCTGCTACATCATGACTTCCCTCTTTCAATTTTTGCACTGTCCTTTTTAAACTTTTTCTCACAAATTCATTCCTTTGTATCGTTAAAACTGAAGTACTAGTGACCAGGACAAATATATTTACTTCAGATCTCCATTTTCTGTTGAATCGTAGCTTGCTCTTTTCTTCTCCCTTCGCCTTTTGCTTTACAAATTGAAGTAAACCTATTAGGAAGATATTAACTCAGATTTATTTTCCTCTACGTCATGGCGTGCGTCCTCGGTGGTGGTGATGGCGGTCATGGCGGCGGTGATGGCGGCGGTGTTGGCGTTGGCGGTGAAGGTGTCGCAGGAGGAGGAGGTGAGTCGCCTGGCGGAGGACTGCTCGCTGGCCGACCTTCTCCACTACGACGACACCAACAACGATGGACAACTCAACCTCAATGAGTTCTATACCGCCTTCAGTAAGTTGTACAGTAAGTTATCATGCCTCCCGCTACCTGTTACCGCGCACTCACACCTTCTCACCCTCATCCCTCCTCTCCTCTCTATGTGTGACTTCATTTTCTTCATTCTAAGTTCTCCTGTCTTTTATTTTCTTCATCCAAGCTTCTTCCTTATCTTCCTTTCCTTGTGTATTCTTTTTCGTTGTTTTCATCTAAGTTACTTTCTTCTCTTCCTTCCTTTCTCTCCTTTTTATATCGGAGTTTTCATTTTCTTCATTCCAGCTTCTTTCTCTTCTTCCTTCCTCTCTCCATATTTTCTCCATACCAGTTTTTCCTCACATATTTTCTTTTTTCTCATTTTTCTTCTTTTCATTCATTCCTCACTCATTTGTTTTCTTTTCTTTCTTTTTACCGTATCTTTCTTCCTTTTTACTTCTTTTTATGTCGGAGTTTTCATTTTCTTCATTACAGCTTCTTCCTTTTCTTCCTTCCTCTCTCTCTATTTTCTCCATACTAGCTTTTCCTTGCACATTTTTTTCTTCTTTTTTCTCATTCTTTTCCTTTCTATTCCCTCCTCGCTCATTTGTTTTCTTTTCTTCCTTCCTCTCTCCATATTTTCTTCATACTAGCTTTTCCTCACATATTTTTTCTTCTTTTTCTCATTCTTCTCCTTTCCATTCCTTCCTCACTCATTTGTTTTATTTTCTTCCTTTTTACTCTTTTTGGCTTTCTTTTCCTTTCCTGTTTCTGTTGTTCCCTGTTATCTTCACCCTGGTTTCTCTCTCCCTCTCCCTGTTTTCTTTCTTTCTTTTTTTTTACCTGTTCATTAATTTTCCTCCACTCCTTGTTCTTTTTTGCTGTCATTTCCTTTATTCATTACATCTTTTTTCCTCTTTTTCTCCTTTTGTTTTGTTTTTCCTTTCCCCTTTTCATGTTCTTCCATTTTCTTTGTTCCTTTCCTTTTCATTCCCTCCTCTGGTTCATCTTTTTGTTCTGTCTTTGTCTTTTCCACTTTTCTGCCTCTTCTTTTTCTTTCTTTTTCTTTTATTTTTATTTTTATTTCCACCATTTCATCTGCTCCCTGTTCATTTTCCTTCCTTCCTTGTTCTTTTTTTATATCATTTCCTTTATTTATTACATCTTTTTTCCTCTTTTTCTCCTTTTTCTGTGTTTTCTCTTTTTCTCTTCCCCCTTTTCATCTGTTCCTCTTGTAGTGAGCCTCCCATAACTCCCTCTGCCGGGGGGTACCTCTTTGGCCGACTGGTAAAGGAGTGGCTCTCCCGTTACGCTGGTCATGGGTTCGATCCCCGGCGCCGGCAAACCTTTCCTTGTCTGGATTAATTTCTCGTGTGTTTCGTTACACGCGGTGGTCGTCTGGGAGTGTTGTAAAGAGAAAAAATTCCGGCATTTCACTTTGCTCTTCCTTTCTCTCTTTTTACTCCTTTTTTTCTCTATCTTTTTCCTTTTCTCCATTTTTTCTCTTTATTTCTACCTTTTCACTACTTCTTTCTTCCTTTTTCCTTCCCTTTCATTCCCTCCTGGATTTTTTTTTCTCTATCATCCTTTTATTTCTTACATTTTTTTCCTTTTTCTTTTTTTTCTTTTCCTTTCCACCATTTCATGTTTTCTTTTTTCCTTTCCCCTTTTCATCTGTTCTTCCTATTTCTTTGCCCTTCCTTCCTCTCTTTTTGCTCCATTTTTCTCTATCTTTTTTTTTCTCCATTTTTTCTTTTTATTTCTACCTTTTCATCTCTTTTTTCTTTCTTTTTCCTTCCCTTTCATTCCCTCCTAGCTTTTTTTTCTCTCTTATCCTTTTATTTATTACATCTTTTTTTCCTTTTTTCTCTTTTTTCCTTTCCACCATTTCATGTTTTCTTTTTCCTTTCCCCTTTTCATCTGTTCCTCCTGTTTCTTTGTCCTTCCTTCCTCTCTTCTTACTACTTTTTACTCCATCTTTTTCCTTTTTCACTTTATTTATTTTTTTCTTTCTACCTTTTCACCTCCTTTCTTCCTTTTTCCTTCCCTTTCACCCTCTCCTAGCTTCTTTTTTTCTCTCTCATCCTTTTATTTTTCTATATCTTTCTTCCTTTTTCTTTCCTTTTCTTTGTGTTTTCCTTTCTTTTCCACCATTTCATCTGTTTTCTGTTTATTTCTCTTTCACTGTATTTTGTTCTCCATGTTCCATCTCTCTGTAGTTCTGCGGCTCTCCCTGTGCTCCTACTATTCCTCCCTCCCTCCCTCCCTACCTCAGTTTCTCCCTTGCATTCTCCCTTATTCCTTGTCCCTGCTGCATGTTACCCTTTCACCCTTCCTGGCATGTCTCCCTGTTATCTCCACCCTCGTATGGACGTCTCCCTCCACCCTTTGTAGCATGTTTACCCCATTCATCCTCTCACTCCCTTCAGCATGTCTCCCTTGTATCCTTTTTGCCATGACACCCTTCTATGGATATGCCTCCCTGTCACCCCCTTGTAGCATGTTTCCTGTTCACCCCCTCACCCCCTTTGGCCTCTCTCCCCGCCTTCCCTCGTAGCATGCTTGGCTTGCTTGCTCCTGGCTGGGTTAGATTTCGCATACCACAGAGGTTGAGCATAAAAAGTAGCTCACTAACTCTCATTTGAACACCTTTTTAGTAAGCAATCACAGTCGTATAATTTCCCTCTTTGATAGTTATAGATCAGTGCTCTTCATGACAGCCACATGCACGTACGATTGATCAATTTAAAAAGAAGCTCAACTGCCACTTTCTTCATCCTAATATTCACTAGAGTATAAATGCAAAGTCTTGGTGGCATTTGATTTGATTTGACCACTTTGTCTGGACTATAATGTCTGTGTGGTCTAAATATCTATGTAAATCTCCGTAAATCACAAAACTTCCTCCAGGCTATGACGAACTGTCCGCCCAAGTTGAAAAGCACTGATCAAGACTTTCCCTCCAATCCACCACAAGAAAGCTAAATTAACTTTCTTTACCTCGCTCTTTCTTCCAGCATCTCCCTTCACTTTTCCCGCTCATTCTCTCTCACAGGCGTGTCGGTGGTGTCCCTGGATAAGGCCCTCGAGGTGAACCAGGTGTCAGCGCGCGTGGGGGACAACCTGGAGATCAAGTGTGACGTCACTGGCACCCCGACGCCCCCTATCGTGTGGCGCAGGAATGGGCTGGACCTGGCGGCACTGAACTCTGAGGTGAGGGAAAGGGGAAAGGGATGGTTGGAGATGAGGACAGAGAGAGATAGTGCAAAGAGGAGTGGAATAGAGAAGAGAAACAAAGTGGGAGATGCAGTAAAGAGTAAGGAGGGATCGGGGAGGGAGATGAGAAGAACAGAGAGAGAGGAAGATGCTTGAAAGATAAGTAGGAGAGAGAGATGAGAGGAATGGTTTGTTTTTTATTGCCCTTTAAGCTGCTTTCGTTGCCTTTATCTGCTTTTCTGCTCTTTCTATCTTCTTTCCTCTTCCATTGCTGTAAAAAGACGTTCCTCCTCTCGCTCCTCCTCTCGTTCCTCCTCTCGCTCCTCCTCAGGCAGGATATGGTTTTGTATGGAGGCTGAGTTAACCACCTAATCATCCACTCACTAACCCATCCACTCACAGGACATCCGAGTGTTCATGGATGGCTCGCTGTACCTCACGCGGCTGCAGCTGGTCCACGCCGGGAACTACACATGCCACGCCGACAGGAACAAGGACGTGGTACAGACGCACATCCTCACAGTGCACAGTAAGTACTACCAAGGAGCTGTTTAGAGTTGCCATCATCCCCTTCAGTCATTACTAGTCCACTGCAGGTTAAAAATGAGGGAGTGAATGTGTGGATAAGGAGTACAAGAACTGGGAAATTGGAGAGACTTCTGCCATAGCCATCCCCTTTGAAGGAAGTTCACATGAGGGCACAGGGCATTTGTTAACGGCTTTTAGGCGTTACTTTTAATGTGGTTTGTGTTAAGTGTTATTTTTAATGTTTAAGGCGCGAACTGCTATCTCACGTCAGGTCCGGTGTACCGTTGCCTGCTTTCACAAGTTGATTGTAGTAGGTGAGATAACACAATAGCCTTTTAGTTAAGTGATGTGTGGCCGAGCGGTAGCCGTTTATAAGTTCACTTTAGTTCACTTTAGTTCTCTCTCTCACATGGACAGTCAAAGATGTGAATAGTATTTTAGCTATATTAACAGTATTACACAAAAGTTTACAGTTTTGCGTGAGCGAGTCGCACGAAATCAGAGACAGCCACACCACAGGCCGCGGGGCAGCGGAGCACCGCTCGCCTGCCCGTCACCCGTCTTCTCTCTTCTTCTCCGCGTTGTTCGCCCGTTTTATTTGCTTGTAGTTCGTCCGGAAGGGTGGGGCTTCGGTTGATGACGGCTGATGAAAGTCATCATTTGCTGATCCTAGTGTCAGTTCATCACAGCTTCCCACGGCCAAAAGCACGACGTGTTGTTAAACATCCTGTTGTGCGACACCGACCGGGTGTCGCCACACTTAGTCATACATACACATGTACATTATGATATACACATTACACATTGGATATATAGATAGACAGAAGTGGGAGAGTATTCTTGTGAAAATTTACATGAAAGTGTAGTATAGCCTCAAGAAATAGTACCTCTTTACAATGGAAATAACAGAGGACCACATTGGATATAAGAAGTATTCATATATATTTTCCCTTTCTATCCTTGGTAAATTTATTTACTAATACTTTGTCAAATAGAAATCCAATGAAACCATTTTTAGCACCTTGTGAAGTTGTGTATGCAGTTTAGTAAGTGCAGCCTCCTGTATCTGTATTTCTTCCTGCCTTCAACTGAAACACTTTCAAGAGGGGAATATCAAGACTCCTCTCCAGATTACTCCGGCTTCTCTGTTTTGGATCATTTCTACTAACACTATTTTTGGAAGCTGAGCCTTGTGACTTTTTTTGTTACCTATTTTTCTGTGTCCTTGAGCTGCCTCCATTCGGGTAAAAAAAATTTGTTCCTACTCCAGCCGTGCCCACCGTCCAGGTGACACCACACATCCAGAGTCTGCGGCCTGAGGAGGAGGCCGTGATGAGCTGTCGGGCCACTGGTGAACCATTCCCCAAGGTGAGTCTGCCCGTGAGAGTGCTGATGTGTATTCCTGCCATGTGTTTCTGTGTTTATCTTGTCCTGCGTTTCACACTTCAATATGACATTTGCACACTGCTTTGGGCCGCAGGTGGACTGGCTGAAGAATGACGAGCCTCTACGCGTGGACATCCCCCACAAGTACCAGGTGGTCGGCAACGGCACACAGCTTAGGGTCCGCAACATTGGCTACGCAGACACTGGCGCCTACATGTGTCAGGCCACCAGCGTTGGTGGCATGGCTCGCGACATCAGCTCTCTCATCGTACAGGAAAACCCAGCCCCAAGTATGTGATGCACTTATGCTATTGTGATCTTGTTAGTGTGATAAACTGTGGGTCATGTTTCTACTGACTTACCTCGGTATCCATATTTATCCAGTATATATTTAAAGACGTGAAAAGTCCTCATTGGAACCATCTATAGATTCAGCCTGTTCTTTTTGTCAAGAAATCGATATGGGAAGTGGACTTTCTTGACATCTTTTTGACATATAGGCTTTTTTTCTCTTATATAGCCTAGTAGGAGGACAATTATTACTGAACACAACTTTGGTTCATCACACAGGCCTTGAAATCGTCTACTGTCCCCATATCTAACACAGCAGATCTCATTTAGCCTGTCAGGAGGGTGATTATAAATGAACGCAGCCTTGGTTCATCACAGCAATCAAGGCATCATCCCTTTCTCCTCCTCCTCAGCGGGTGAACAGCAGGAGAGCAGAGTGTTTGTGCACCATGACTGGGGCATCGCTGTGTACGAGCCAGACGAGTGCCGGCTCTTCCACGTGATCCAGGGCACCGACGTCATTCCCGGCACGCAGGAGTATGTGTGTGGCGACAAAGGTGGGTCTCAGGGTGTTGTAGATTCTGGAGGAGAAGATACAGGTGTTCTCGAGACTGTGTCCTGAAGTTGATCTTAATGATGTAAAAAGATGAATATAGTGGTCTTGTTTTGCTTGTCAGTGTTGAAGGCAGGTTCATATTTTTTTATTGTTTTTACTCCTTGATTTTTTTTTTATGTATTTGTTTGTTGTGTATTTTAAGATAGTTATTACCCTAACCCTTACTGTCCCTCCATTTCTATATCTGTATTCGCTTGTCTTAATTCTCCTCTCTGATTGCTTACACTTTCATTTTCTCTTCCTTGACATCTCAGGTGGGTGTTTGGGGACTGCTGAACAGGTAGCTTATAGTGTCTACACCCCTCCCTCTCTACCTGCCTCATCTCTTATAATAATAATAATAATAATGATGATAATAATGGCGCATCCCTCGGCAGGCACCAGATGTTCCTGGGGCCGGGCCATCAACGTGGCTGAGCGCTACATCTACGTCACACAGCCACTCCTGGACCGGGTGCTGGTGGTGTCCGTGACGCAGATGGTGGTGGTGGATGTGAGTACCGTTTGGTCTTGTTCTTGTGTATTGCCGGTCATAGAGGGGTTGTGTTGAAGTACGAGGGATGATGTTGGTGAATAAGATATGAGAGTATTTAAGAAAGGAGAGTCAAGGGAGAAGAAATTACACTTTGAATAGACTTATAATAAACGCAACTTATAACAATGTAAGCAGCTGTACTTGAGTGTTGCGTAAAAGTAAGACGGAGGATGTTAGAGAATAAGATTTGAGAGCATTTAAGAGGAAATTTACAGGGGAAGAGGATTGGAATACATCTTGCATAGTGTTAGAATAAACCCTACATACAACACTGTAAACTGCTGAACTTAGGTGTTGTGTAGGAGTAAGGTGGATGATGTCAGAGAATAAGATTTGAGAGGATTTAATAAGAGAAGATTTACAATGAAAGAGAGCTGGACTACATCTTGACAAGCCTTAGAATAAACCTCACATTTAACACTGTAAGCGGCTAAACTTAAAAGGTTGTCCCACCAACAATCAGTACACTAGACATCAATCATATCTATCACCTCATTTTGCATTTTATATCAACAAGCTTTTATTCTTAACATCGGACCATCCTGCGCACTGAGAACCCACGAGGACACATGCAGATGACAGGAAAAAGACCAATAATCCATAAATGACAATAAGTCCTTGGTAATATCTTCTACCCTCTCCAGGTGATTGTAACGGACCAGTACCCTGTTGACCTGTCCTACGTACCCAACTTGGACCAGGTGTGGGTGCTCAACTGGCGCTCTACCAGGGATGAGGGAGGCAAGACCATACAGGTAAGGATACAGTGTGGTGGGGAGAATCATTGGTAAAGTGGATCAATAGGACAGAGGTCATGTGGAAGAGGTGGAAGTGTGTCTGCGAATGCTGGTGAAAGGGATTGTATGAACAGAGAAAACTTGTATAGAAATTGTTATCATAGCCACCTCAAGGAGAGTAGCCAAAGAGAGCATCAGGGCATCAGAGTTGTGGACAGATGAACAGACACACCAAAAATATTAAGTTACTATCACAATTCTTCCCCAGGTGATTCGCGACGCTTCTCAGAAGAAGAAGCACCACACAGTGCACCCAGAACCCATTGATGGCCACTTTGATCTTGTGGAGAACCTCTTTGTTCCTTCCACTCAGGTGTGTGATAATACGTATCAAATGTTAAAGAGATTCAGACTGCTCGAGCAATAGGCAATCATTAGTTTAGCTCAATCTAGGTGGCAGTCTTTTGTGTTAACTAGAAATCCATCTCTGAGATCCTCCCTATGAAATCTGTTTTATAACTTGAAATTTTGAGGGTAATACTTTCAAAACAAGTTGGCAATCATCACTCAAGCCCTACAGTTCTATGTATAATTTTTAATACTTGAATACGAAAAGAGTTTGTCAAGTTTTATATATTGACAGTAATCACTTGTGTTAACTGAAGAGAAAACCTTAATTCTGAAGCTGACATATTAATTTGAATCTTCCAAGCAGATAAACAACTAGCTATGAGGCTGTGTGTATGTATGTTATATTGATAACTTGTGTTCACTGAAGAGAGAACCTTGATTCTGAGGTTGCACTTATAATTTTAAGGCTAATAGTAACCTCTACCACCATTTCAGGACCTTGGACATGAGTTCCACCACGCCTATGTCACCCACACCAACCAGCGTGGCCTCTACAAGCTGGACCTGGCCAACATGAAGTATGTGAAGACTGTTGACCTCACGCCTTACAACTGCGTCCCACAGCATCTGGTCTTCTCCTCTCTACGTAAGTGTTTGACTTCAGGGCAGACTGTGGATATCTTGTCCTTACTGTTCCTGCGTTCTCTTCCCAAAGTAAACTTGGCCATGCTTTCACCTTCTTACTTGGTGTAATTTTAGGTGGAGCAGTGTGTTGTGGGCTCTATAGTTTTATATCTTGTTTTTCCCTTGGCCAGTCTCCCATGTATTAAAAAGAAGTAGTAGTAGTAGTAGAAGTAGTAGTCATCTTTTATGAAATCTATCCATCTTTTTGGCCTTCCCATAAACATTATAAACAATAAACAACACAAAGAAATCCAAGAAGCCTGTTTGAGTGAGCTGGTGCTGCCCACAGATGGCCTGGTGGTGATGAATTGCCAGGAGCCGGTGACAAGAAGGCGCACAGGGCAGCTGGTGTTGGACTACCTGACAGACGCCGTGCTGAGCCACAAACCACAGCTCACCGGCGAGCCCCACGTGGTGCCAGACTCCTCCCTCGCCATCACTGTCGACACACAGAACCACGTCAAGATCGTCGTACAGAAAGTCACAGGTTCGTACCAGAGCAATAAAATAGAAGAGCTTGGCCAACTACATCATGGGTGACATGTTGCTACCCAAAGAACCACATGAAGTCCAAGTTGGTGCTGATACAAGTACAAATGATTTTCTTTTGTGCTCTCGGTCTTTTTAGGATCTCAAAGAAGTATGTCAAGCTAAAAAAACTATTGTACAAGCATCATTTTTAGTTTCATGCGTCTCTTTTGGTGACTGCTCTTTCGGCCACCTCTTCGGATTCTTTACCAGAGCAGCGAGTAGTAGGCTCTTTTTTTATTGTTGTTTCCTTTTTTTGTGCCCTTGGGCTGTCTCCTTTGCTTAAAAAAATAAATAAATAAAAAAAAAAAAAACATTGCACCTGTGATCAAGTCAACCAAGCTCTCCTATTCACTGGCTCTCATTCGTATTACTGTATATATCTAAGGCAGGACAAGAGTGACATAAAAGAATGATTTACCCAGTGAATAAGCACTGATAAAACGGCAAGGTTAGGTCGTTGTTTGTCAGCTGAGAATTTAAGTAGATGCTTAACGTATGCTTTCAGTTCATTCCTTCATATGTGTCTGTGATCACGTAAAGACTGGAACCATCAAGCTGCCAGTGTAAATTTGGAAAAGTTTGTTATGATGGTTCCTCCTTGTCAGCAGAAAACCAGAAAAATACTTAACATATGTAATTAGTTTTTTTTATACATTGATTTAAGTAGGAATGTTAAAATTAGTATGTCAGCAGAGTAATTGACAAATGCTTATAAAATGTTATTAATATTTTATACAATGATCTAGGTAGGAATGGTATAATTGATGCTATATGTCAGCAGAAAACTCCATAAATATTGTCAATTCATAGAATATTTTGTTCTTTTGAAACTGATATTACTACCTTAACCTGGTAGCTGCGGGGATCATGTTTCTTAATGGTCCCTCTAAGCGAGAAAAATGAGAAAAAAATCATCACTCACACAAGCCATTTCATAATATATATCGACGCATTTGTGATCAGTTTATGCATCATCTATTTTGGGGGGTTTGTATTATGGCACAAATTTGGCCCGTCGCTGCTACCAGGTTAAAAAGAACTCATAGAGCAAACATTCTTACACAACCCCAAGTATACTTTCACAAACTGTTACATCACAAAGCTGACATTCTCATTGATATTAATTTAAATAACTCCGAGCTAACACTTTCCCATCTCTTCTCCGCCTGCTGCAGACCACGGACTCGACTACATGTTTGACGTCACCACAACCCTCAACGTGAGCGATGTGACGTTCTTCCCCTCTCGCCTCACCCACAGCTATGACCTGTTCGCAGCATCCACAGACAAGGACGACATATTCTTCCTGGACCTCCACACTGGTGGGTCATACATGCACGGCTGTGATATCTCCATCAAAGTAATGCAAGAAAATTTTAGCACTATTTAAAAAATGTATGTTTTTATGTTAGATTTCAGGTGTTAGCAAGGATTTGAACTTAGCAAAATAGCTGCTGGTGATGTATTTCTTAAACTTGTATGTCATTATTAGTCAGATATATGCCAATTTCAGACCACTAACAACTAGGGCAACACTCTCCATTATCTTTAGGTATTTTATGTTTTTCATCATCGAGTGTGTGTGTGTGTGTGTATTTACCTAGTTGTGAAATACAGGAAAAGAGGAAAAGAGACTGAAAGGCCTGTTTAAGTCATAGGCTTTTGATTGCTTAGTTTGTTCCAAGTCTTCACCTCAGCAGATGTGTGTGTGTGTGTGTGTGTGTGTGTGTATATACCTACTGGTGCAAGGCTGTGTTAGTTGAAATTGTAAGGAAACAGTTGCAAAAGTTACCAGTAGCTTTATGGAAGTATCAAGAACAGACATGTCCCATTCTACCACAAATATGTGCCTGCTGAAGAACACTGAGGTGGAATTCATTTATATGATGCGCTTCATTATCAGCAGTCCAGTGCTTGCCTTCTGCAGGTAAAGTGGAGGTGAACAAAATCAGGTGTAACACTGAAGGATTTGTTTCAAGCATTCTCATGGCACACTGCAGGAGTAATAACATGACCTGCCTCCCACAGGTAAAGTTGAGATGATCACAGGTGTCGGTCGGGCCATGTCGGCCGACCATGCCCAGTGGAAGAACACCAACCGACCCATCGTGTCCTCGGGGGTGTTTGGACGCTTCATGGTCTCCCCGGCAGAGTCAGCCATCTTCGTCATCAATGGCGAAACCAGAACAGTCAACTGCGAGATCGGCTCCCTCTTTCACCCTCGCCTGGCTGTTTGGGTCACCAGGAAATACATTTAAGTTGATTTAAGTCGTTGTCGCTTCACTCTTCACCACACACTCAATAGGACTTACCTTTCACCTGGAATGAACAGACGTACGTAGTTAGTAAGCATAATTGTGAGGCTTAAAAGAGGATAAACTAGATTGCCTATAAATATAAGATCACCAAAGAAAAAAAATGAATTTGACTGAAAGAGCTGTTTAAGTCATAGGCTTTTGATTGCTCAGTTTGTTCCAAGTCTTTACCTCAGCGGATGTGTCGGCTTGTGTTAGCTTGTAGAATTAGAGGCGTCAAGCTGTCCCTGGGTGAAGTAGAGTGTTGACTTGCTACACGTTGTGGTAAGGAGGAGTGCTGCAATGTCGCCTATTCATCATTCTTTGTATATATATGTCAGGCAAACTGAGCGCTCAACAGCAGTAGTTCTTGGCCTTTTCAAAGTGATGAACCCTTAGAAAATATGGTGAGTCATGGACCACTCCCTTTGATTTACATTGATGAGAAACTGTTCTAGAAGTCACAGCTTGATGTCAGTTGTACATCTTCCCAACAGTGCTATCTCACTAAATTACACTCATCTTCAATAAGCTATGACTCTCATAAAGGCCCATATTCTCGACACTTTTGGCTCTCACAACAAATATTTATAAAGGCCACAAAGGAGATTAGTTGGGTGCTCATGAGTTTGTTTTCATGATCATGGTGCAGAAGCCTTGTCAAATGTCACTAGACTCATGAGACTTTCCATGGATATATACTTACAACCTCTATGAAAGCCTTACCAAATGTGGGTGTGTAAGCTCTGAAAAGTTTGAGAATATGGGTCATAATACCATCTACATTTTTACAGCAAGAAAGTGATTCAGACATGATTTTTTTGCATATGCACCCAGTTCACTGACCCCCTGAAGCCCATCCATGGATGCCTTGAGAATCTACAGACCACTGGTTAAGAAAGCCTGTCTTGACGGTTCTGTAAAATGCATATCATGTTTGCATTTATGTGTGAACTGTATGTGGTTCCAAGGTGCAGTGTTCAGTGTGCCTGATTTAAATATACACAAAGTAATGAGCAGGGGACGGAACAGAGACCCTTTGCACCAGAATTTTCACCAAGTTGATGCTCTACCTCATCAACGAACATTGTGATGCCAGGAATTTTAGTACCTGGGTGGTGGTGGGTCACCTCGAGGTACACTCAAGGAAGAAGAGCCACAACAACTCTCCCTCAAGTGCCCAGACAGAGTGTGTTTGCTAGTCTGTACGTGCCATTCCATCCAGTACTCATGTTGGGGGAAAATGACTATTGAACGGTATAGGTACCCAAGGGAAAATCAGCCATCTAGAAGGTGCACTGAGGGATCAAAACAAAGAGACAAAGCGATAAAAACTAAGCTGGGAAACATTAAGCCTTCGCTCTTCTTCAATTCTTTGGTTCATTCTTCCTCCTTTTCTTCACTCATCTTGAAGCTAACTTTTGGTGCAGATGCCCCTCTGGTTCAAGACGCCTCATATATGGTACTTTGTTTTTGTGGCTCAGTTCAATTTTCCACTTTTTCCCTCTTGACATGAGCACTAGTGTGAATGGTGTTTATGGACTGCCAGACACACCCTACAAGAGTTTTGGTGGCTGCATTCAAAGACAGAAAGACAGATGAAGACCTGAGCTGGTGTACAGTGCCATTCCATTACTGTTCTGTCAGTGTCTTGTGCTAAAAGAAAAAAAGTACATATTGCGGTTGTGCTTCATAAACAACAATGGCAAATTTATTTTTAGCTCTACTTAACTTTGTAATGAGAAATGAAAAAAAAAGAGTATGTAATGTAGTTTTGCTCTGTGACTAACAATATTGGTAAAATTTTCTCAGTGCAAGTCAAAAATTAATTATAAATCCCATCTGTAGTGATAGAGGCATAGTGAAAATTCATGCATTTTGCTCTGAAAAGTACAATGTAGGCAAGATTATCTCAGAACAAGCCCCAAAATTAATTATGAATGCCATCCATAGTGATAAAAGTCATAGAAATAATACCATTTTACTTAACTAACAGCAATGGAAAAATCAACTCTTGCTACTAATTGATTCTCTAAGAAAGACAATAATTAGCAGTACTGGCAAAATTATCTCTTTGCTACTCATCTTCATAATGAAAATAAGTTCATAATACCATTTTGCTATAGAAGTAACAAACGCCTCACATTTCCTCGGCTTGAACCATTCAGCTTCGTAACAGACTTGGTAACAGTAAAGCAGCTTTGCTCCATAAAGAACAAAGTCGGTAAAATTATCTCAGAACCTCTCAGTTTTGTAAGACTCAGCATAATGAATGCAATTTTCCTCTATGAATAACAAAGCTGCTAAAATTATCTCCATTTGAACCACTCAGCTTTTGTAACAGACTCGGTGAAAGAAATGTAACTTAGATATAAATGATAACGTTAGAATTATCTCAGTATGAAAAAAGGTATTCCAAATGCCATCCATTCTGATACAGACAGTAAAATGAACGCCACAAAGCTGACAAAATCAGCCAAGTGTGAGTAAGTGTTATTCCAGGTGCCATCCAGCTATTCTTGTAAGTGCAGAATTTGTGTTTAATTAAGATTGCATACAATTCAATTATTCTAAGTCAACCAGTGAAGTTCAACCAAAAATAAATAATTACAAATACCAATACTTTAAGCACAGAATTCTTGTCAAGTTAACTAAGATCCCGTCAGGTTCAGTTTATCAGAATCAGTATAATGGAACTCACCTCTCCAAGCCTTTACAATACAAGGTCCAGCCATTGTTTTTAAGTGCAGAACTTTTGTTATAAAAACTCAGATTACATTTCAACTCATTTGTTCAAAACGAGTCAATTGAATTCAACTAACTATGCCTTTACAATACAAGACAGCAAGACCTACAACAATACTGATCTGGAAATGCCTCCATGTAATAGCATCTCTGAATGTCCCTCCTTCCATTTCATAGACACATACTAACATTTTCACCGTTGGAAATACCACAAGCTGTGTACTGAGCCAGGGTGTGCTTGCCAATCTGTACTTGCCACTCCATGTAGCACTCATATCAGGGCACAAAATGACTGGAAAACTGAGCCAAGGTACAACAATTGACAACTCAGCAGTATTTTTGTGTAGGAGTTGATCTTATGTAATAGGTGACCCCCTCAGGCAAGGCTGTAACATGTTCTATGAAGGAAAACTTTAATCCCTTAGAAAATTAGTGTCCATGTGAGAGTCATCCAATAGTAAGGTTGTAAGGGGTTATGAAAAGTTGGGTCTTTCTTTTCACCTCCCTCTCTCTGTCCACAAAGTCCCTCCAGCCGTCCTTGTCAATATATATTTTTTTGTCACTCAACTTTCTCCGATTTCTCTCCTCTCCTTTCTACTATCTCCTCCACTTGGGTCTTCCTATGGGTCATCTTCTTTGTGGTACCCATGCTAGTGCCTGTTTTGGAGATCTCTCCTCGTCCATTCTCTTTTGTGCAAAACATATGAAATTCTGAAGAAAATGCAATGGTGGCAAGTTTGGATATTTCATTATAGGTATTGGACTCAACTACAGAAAAGTTGGTCCCATCTTTTGCACCTTCATGTATAGACCCTCAGGTAAACTACCGAGACTGACCCTGTGAACTTGCTTTCGAAAAAATCCTTACAAAAATTGGCTCAGAGAAGTATCTATGATTTAGTCAAAGTTAAAACTGATAAACATTTTTAATTTTGACAGTAGTTGATTTTTATGCTTCACCTTAAATTTCCAGTCTTTCTTTTACCGTGGTATGAGTGGCAATAGGAGTGGTGCGTACAGGTGGGTGAGTGCACCCCGCAGTGGAGAAATCTTGCTTAAGTAGAAGTGTGTGTGGGTTTGCTGCCGCCAGAGTACTGTACCTATATCATTCCCTGCCTTACCAAGCACTCCTCAGTTTGCCTCACCCACTACAACAGTCGCTACATGTATGGATGACGGTCAACTTTTTACAGCATATTACAGACTGCAGTAAACCCTCTATTTAACGAACTAGTTTGGAAGTTCACCTAGTCATTATATATGATATATACACTATATATATCCAAAGGTGTTGATTTATTGAAGGTAGCATCTATATCTGTCTACTCTGATTCACATTCCTTGGAGTTCCCTTGAGGGGAGGCCATGGTAAAAGACTCTATTTGCTCCTATCTCACACTCCATCCTTGCCTTCTGTCCTCATTTTTCTGTCCCTTCTTCTTTCAAGGTTCTGTAGCAAATGAAAGCTAAAGATATCATTCACAGTGATTAATTGCTTTGATTTTATTTTTACTGTTTAAAAAGTATTGTTTTAATAACATGAAAGTATTATAATAAAAGGCTATATATAGCTACAAATTGCCAAGTGTGTTTATGTGGTTCGATAAATCCAATTTTTGTTTAGTAGAGGTTTGTCAAATAGAGGGTTTACTGTACTAGGAAAAATACTGTACTAATAATAATAATATAATGTTCTCTCTGTAAGTTAAGAATGTGAGGTGTGTGTGCACTATATTACTGTCACAAAATAGTCTAGGACTCGAGGATCATACATGAATGTACATACTATAAAAAGTCCTCTTTCTATGTAATAGCCTTCACCTGCAAAGACTCTATTCCCCGCCCCAGCGCCTCCCTCAAAGACAAGGCTCACAAGATGCCGCTGCTTTGTCACCTCATCCTCATGGTGTATTTAACTCAGAGGGGGAAAATGACATCAAATGCACTTTTTATCACCAACACACCATAAATGATTGATAATGATGACGACCAAAAAATGAATGTATTCCTGCCCTCAGAGGATAAGAGAATGCAAGGAAATACACTTTTTTATCAGCAGCTGCACGCTACAACTAATTGGTAATGACTGAATGATGAGTGACACAGCTGCCCCCACCAAGCTGCCCCGATGAAAAGGTTAAAGGCAAAGGAATGAAGGTGCGGCCATATGATGGAGCGATGTTTTTGACGGAGCAGCTGCGACGGACTATAGTTAAGGATGTAGGCGTTAAGTTTTCATTTTGTATTTATAACCATAAGCTAAAGTCTCGCATCTTTGAGTTGTTTCAGGCGTCATACTGTTTACTGTCGACTTAACAAACTCAGAATTCATGGAGATCACCACCAGCTGACAAATTCCACAGGCCCCAACATCAGTCTGTGGACTGCAACCATTACTTGGCAAAGTGTTTGCTTCTCAGCGCTGCTACAGCTCTTTTTTTATGCCTACTTCAGTGCATACTTTAAGACCTTGTGCATTAACGGACCTCCTCTCCCCCTTATTTGTGCAATAAGTCGAGAGCAAACAGTATGTGAGTTTTGGTTAGCTTAGCCCCCATGCAGCTTGTCTGAGTGGAGGAGGCAGAGGGCGGTCGTCCACATATCAGGTGACAGAACAGAACTCCCAAGTGTTCGCTCCAGGCCATCTGATAGCTCCGTAATGGCACACTTCATGTCTGTATAAGTCAATATACATATATAAATATATATATGATATTTTCATATTATTTGCTAGACTGGTTTGTAGTTTCCAATATAAAGCTGGCAGCCACAAAGACATACCATAAATACGTGTATGAAAGTTGATCCCATGTGACAGTCAACCCCATGCAAGAACCCCCATGGCTATGATATACTAGATTGAGGAATCAGTTTAATCTCCAGGAAAATACTGAATGTTCTAATGTAAACAATAAAATTTTCTAATGATTTTTGGCTAAGTTTAGGGGTCAACCTTTTCTGGAGGGTTCAAATTATACCTCAGTGGATCACATCATCCATAGCCTTGGGGTGCTCACTTTTACATGAGACTATGACTTCTGCACGCGTATAATATGGCACCATAGATACGCGAGTTAAAGTGTATTCCATGTTCCCCAAGGCTATGGGAGGCGCAGCTGAGGAATAAACTGAACCTCCTAGAAAAGTACCAAACATACTTTGGTGGGATTCATAATTTCAGAACAGTTTCTGAATGCAAAGTTTGGTGAACCAGCTTCTACATGGATACTGCTTTGGTAGGAGGTTAAAAGTTATTCCTCAGTTGAACATTCTCATAACCTTCGAGGGTCAACTTTCCCATGAGATTGACTTTGACATGAGTATAATTTGGAAGCATGGAGTCAGTCCCATTAACCTGGCCTTAAGTAAAAAGAATCTTCAGGAAATGACTCTTACACAAGGTATGTACAGTCAGCCAAAAAAGTAGCAAATGGTCATGGATCAATTGAATAGATTTTGAGCAAAATCTACAGACTTGGTGTTGTGATGGTTAGGTGGGCACCAGTGGGTAGACTCTAGCTATTGGTACCCACCTAACCAATACAACACCATGTCTAAAGATTTTGCTCAAATTCTACCCCGTCAACCCACAGATGTTCAATACTTTTTTGGCGACTGTACATTAGATACAAAGCCTTCCTAGGAGGGACACACAGGTGGCAGCGCTCTCCTTGATATATATATATATGTGTGTCGAAAAATCATGAGGCCTGAAGGACTAACATAATCTAAGCTAAATGTACATAAAGTGTTGTCTTCTAGCCATCAATGAATGCTGTCCAAGAAAGGAAGAAATGGAGATTAAATTGATATTCCATCGTTCATTCAGCCAGAATCATTTCATCCATTACTGACATTCCCTTTTTTCCTGTTTAAGGAGTAGTTTTTTTCTTTCACTCAACTTGACAGCATGGTAAAGTACATCCCCAAGACTATGGCTTTTCAGCTGAGGAATATGATGCAACCCCTCGACAAGCAGTATCCATGTATGAGCCGACTCTCTAAACTTGGCCTTCAAAAGTATCGTAAAGAACGTTTAGCTTTTACACAACTATGAACTGTAGGCTACTGGTGTAAAATTATCTCCCGAAAAAGTCAGCCCCACTCCCAAGACTATATGATGTCTTTGGTTGAGAAATAAATATTACCCCCTGAAAGTGTGGTGTGCCTATAAGAGTTGGCCCTGTGACCATGGCCTTGAAATAATCATTTCAAAATTTTGACTTTTCCACAAGCATGTGCAGTTGTCACAGATGGATTTGAGGGTGCCTCGAGTAGTGGCTTCAAGTACACATTAATGTTGTCACCCTAGAATATTTAGTACCTAATATTGTTATACTACTGACAACAGCAACAAAACCCTGTAAATGACTGAAAAGTAATACTTATGTTTCTTTCAGAGCTGATGTGAGTTATTTTGCAGTTTTGGCATCACACAAGTTACTGTTCATTGCTTATAACATTCATTTAAATATTGAACATGCCGAGTGCTGAACAACCCCTATATATGATAGATGAACAAGACTCAATTCTGTGAGGCTGAACTGAAGCTTTGTGAGACAGTCGTTAACACAGTCACGTTTGTCAGCCCTTCCATCCTTGGTTACGTGCAGCTTGTGTTCCAGTCCCTGTGTATATCAGTGTAATTCTGACAACTGCGTGTGTACGTGCTATTCATATGTATTTAACTTTGTGATATGTACAACTGATTTTAATAAGACACATATATTTGTTTGTGTTTATTCTCCTAGTGACTGACTGCTGGAGCACTTGGACCTAAGGCCCACATCAAGAGTAGAAATTCTCCTCAGAGTACCTGGCCTGGCTTGTGAAGCTGAATATGATTACTGATGCTGCACAGAATTTATTAGCCTTTGAAAACTTTACAAGTATGCTCTTACTGAGCTTAAACTGGACACTAATATCTGCCACTGGTTGTATATTTTTATGTAAAACTATTAGTAGATATCCAGAGTTTTTGACACTTCAAGTCTGACATGTCATTTGACTGGCAGGCAATTAAAAATTAGGGAATCTCAAAAATATTCTTGGCCTCCCGTTTTCAGAGTTCCCTTGGGCAGCCAGGAATATGTGAATTTCGTTTCTTGTACATACTGCTGATGACCGGCAGCAAGGAAAGGTGACACCAAGATTTTAAACCACTGAATATTTTTCACATTATTGGGGAATGTTCCCCGATCTGAGCACCATTCAAACCATCTCTCACCAGGAGAAATAGGTACTCTAGTAAGCTGATCTGAGGTACACAAAGACTTTTCTCAAGATAAAAAAATGTGATCAGTCTTAATCTGACTATTAAATCTACACCTCAGCACAGTTAAAAGGGGCGTATTTTTTATTTTTTTTTTTTATTTACAGCAATGGAAGCAGCACAAGGGCGACAAAAACTTAAGATAAAAAAAGGCCACTAAACTCTAACCCAGTGAAAAGAGTCCAGAACGAGTGGCCAAATGGGAGATCAATTATGATTGGAAAGGTGTCTTTTTTTTTTTCTTTTTTTTTTTCAGAGGAACATCGACACCACCAGCAGCAACCTCACAGCCTCAGAAGCACAGACTGCCACAGCAAGCCACAGGGCAGCAGCACAAGGGAAGGGACAGCAGCAGTAGCAGGGGGAGGAAGCACAGCCACAGAGACCGCTAATTGCTCTTGACCCGAGGCCGATCAGAGGGCAACTGGCCGGTCAGAGGGCAACTGCCAGTCAGAGGGCAACTCTCTCTTTCTCTCTACTATCACTACTACTACTACTACTACTGCTACTTCTATTACTACTATTAGGTATTACTACTACTACTATTACTACTGGTCCACATTCTGTAATCTTTCTTCATACGCTCTGTTCGTCTCTTGTTCATTTCTTCATTTCATCGAGGATCAGGTCTCTGAGGCAATGGGCCATGGGATCGAACGATCATTATGTCAAAATATGCCCTTTGTCCACTACTACTATACTACTACTACTACTACTGCTGCTGCTGGTGCTGCTACTCTGCTACCCATCACTTACTCCGAATCCCTTCTTGCCCTTTCCATCCCATCCCATTTCTCCTCCCTTCCCGTTCCTTCCTCTCCTTTCTCAAGTTCCTCTAGTCTTGCTGCGTAATATACACGCGTTTCTTCATAAAGAAAATATATCGTGTGCTTGCATCTGTATATTCCCGACGGGCGTGAATTTCCGTTGATAAAATTATACTTTGGAAATCCATCTCTCCGGCGTAGCGTCATAGGAACCTCTGCCCTGTAAGGCTAAAGTCGCTTAACACACGGCTGGGAACTCTCGCTTCCTGCCTTGATAACTGAGGACACATGAAGTGAAGGAGGAGGAGAGAGAAGCCCTCAGAATAATAGTTACTTTAAGATGAATTTTTTGCTGAATAATACTGGTAAACTATAATAGGTGTAATCATGGCCGATTTTAAGGGGGGGGAGACTATATGGAAATACCCCCCCACCCCAAATCCCCTCACTACTGCATGATCCGAGGTAGGTAATATTTGTAGTGATCCATAATTGCTTAGCTGTCCAACATATGCTGATCCCCCCTTACCCCAGTTCTCCAAAAGAATCCCCTAATAGGTCTCTCTCTCTCTCTTCTTCCCCTCCATACTTAATTAAGCCTCCTCCTCCTCCTCCTCCGTCATCCATTTCCCCATTAAATCGCCGGTCAGTACTTTCACAAGGGGACGTACGTAATAAATTATAACCTTGACGAGGTGCCACCGCTTGCGCGACCTAGGATCGAACTGCCCGGAACCTGTCGAGGGGGTCCTGTAGTCCGTCAGGAGGGCCAATTAAGGTTCCCTGGAAGTCGCTAGTGTCCCCGAAGATTTATGATAGGCCTTACGAGCCACTAAATTGTATATATAACCCCCACTGTTCAATATATGTTAAGCAAACACACGGCTTATTTGGATGACGATCGACACGACGAGGTAGAATTTATATGTGCATAAGACAGTGCGACTGGGAACCATAAATGTAGCCACGTTACGGGGTAAAGGGGCGATAATCATCACACATTGGGGAGAGAAAAACTAATAGATCTAAGAATATGTGAATCAAGAAAACAAGGAAATGGAAGAATTACATAACATATAAATTCCCATTGCCTCTCAGGCTAGTGTTTTGGACCACTGCTACTGGTATCATGTAATCCAGTGTGACCATTTGCATGGGCGGACTGTCGGCGACTAAACCGGCTCCCCAAGTGGGCTATCCAGTGAAGAGAGTGACTAGACACCAAGGAGGCTATAATTCTGTAGTCTCTTTGCTAGACACCCGGCAAAGGACGGATGAGCTTGCTAGCCAACGGCCAGCCAGTTCTGGTGTGGATTCGGACACGCGCATTGCCATGCACCGCGTCCCCACTCTCCCTTTTCTGGTGGGTGACACACCAGAGGTCTTACGCTCTGTTTCTTGATCGTTTAGCCTCACCACAATCCATCCATCCATAACACCGTGGACCAGGCCAGTCCGTCGAGTGACTTCCAGGTAAGACTCACCATTGTTATGCACTTCGCTACCAAGGTATGTGAAACTTTTGGTGACCTCTAAATCCTCACCGCATGCATGAACAGAAAAAAAGAACAGTCAGGTTATTTAATCATTTATATTTGAAATAAAGCAAATCATCAGTATAATAGTCCAACAAACAGATGTAGGATCGAGTGTCGCCCCAGCACAGATAGCAACATAAATAGGTTGGTGAAACAAAATAATTAGAATAATCCCAACGCACTGCTCCTGCAACAAGACAAACAGTGATCAACCTTGGACAGACGTACGCCTTAACACTCCCTCCTGACAGAGGTCTCAACACTCCCGCCTGACAGAGGTAAAAGCAGAGTAATACGAGTATACAAGCAAGGATATAAGAGGACACAAGAGGCCAATCAGCCTGCACAGGGTACCTGCTGGGAACGCGTTAGTCACCAGCTTCCCTTCCCATCCATACGTCTGTCTCACCTTCGTAGGTAGGATGAGATAAGCCTCAACGATACTCTTCCCACTTTCGGCTCTGTGATCAGCTCTTGTATGGAGCCTCGTCACGCCGGCCCGGTGTGGTGTCGTCAAACATCCCCGTATCCTGAGACATCCCATCCTGTATATATACATGAATTTTAACATGGTAGCGTGTCTTTTGTTGACTGCTTGTCGGGATCTCTCCCACCCAAGTTTATATATATTATTATCAAAGAAAATGATGCCGAGCCTCTTGTTTTGCTGTGCATCATTGTGGGAAATGTTGAGGTTACGCAAAATTCACTTTACGCGTCAAACGATAGGCACCCGCACATTAACATGGCATAGAGCCATAGACCATCATGAGATCAGTCTGCTCAAAGAGACGCTCTGCCCGCAATCGGAGGATGAATCAAGTTAAATATTACCATGTGGAACAGTTCTCCCTCTCCTGTCCAGGTGACCTAACAGACACTGCAGCAATGTGTGGATGAATCAAGTTAAATATTACTATTCCACTCTCCTGTCTTCTGGGGTGCACCAAATGGACACATATCATGGGACGCCAGAGTGGAGAAATCAAAGGTGTCAGTGTTCCTTCTTTTTCTTCTTTGTCTTCTCCAGCCTTCAATTGTTTTCCCCCATCTCCTCCTCCTCCTCCTCCTCCTAATCATCATCATCATCATCATCATCATCACCTTCATCACTGTTCTCCTTTATTGGTCCGGTGGCTGGGAAAGTTGGAAGTTCTCGAAGGGCTCGTAGCCTCGTACACGCTGTTCTTTATCACCACCATCTCGCTGTTGTCCTCCGCCGCCTCCATCTTGCCTAAGGATCTCCGCATCACGACTCCTGAAGGTGTGAGGACCCGTTGCTACTACAACTACTACTACTACTACTACTACTACTACTACTACTACTACTATTACTACTACTACTACTACTACTACTACTACCACCACCACCACCACTACTACTACTACTCCCATTGATGTCTTACCACACCTGTATTACTGTACGCCTATCTGGTGCAACACCTACCCCACACACCTGTTTTTTTTTTTTTGTTTTTTTTTTTTTTTACAGCAAAGGAGACAGCTCAAGGGCACAAAAAAGTAAACATTAATAAAAAAAAAAAAAGCCCGCTACTCGCTGCTCCTAAAAAGAATCCAAAGAGGTGGCCGAAAGATAGGTCAGTTTCGGGAGGAGAGGTGTCCTGATACCCTCCTCTTGAAAGAGTTCAAGTCGTAGGCAGGAGGAAATACAGATGAAGGAAGATTGTTCCAGAGTTTACCAGCGTGAGGGATGAAAGAGTGAAGATGCTGGTTAACTCTTGCATAAGGGGTTTGGACAGTATAGGGATGAGCATGAGTAGAAAGTCGAGTGCAGCGGGGCCGCGGGAGGGGGTGAGGCATGCAGTTAGCAAGTTCAGAAGAGCAGTCAGCGTGGAAATATCGATAGAAGATAGAAAGAGAGGCAACATTGCGGCGGAATTTAAGAGGTAGAAGACTATCAGTATGAGGAGGAGAGCTGATGAGACGAAGAGCCTTTGCCTCCACTCTGTCCAGAAGAGCTGTGTGAGTGGAGCCCCCCCACACATGAGATGCATACTCCATACGAGGGCGGACAAGGCCCCTGTATATGGACAGCAACTGTGCAGGGGAGAAGAACTGGCGGAGACGGTACAGAACGCCCAGCCTCGAGGAAGCTGATTTAGTAAGAGATGAGATATGAAGTTTCCAGTTGAGATTTTGAGTTAAGGATAGACCGAGGATGTTTAGTGTTGAGGAAGGTGATAGCTGGGTGTTGTCAAAGAATAGGGGATAGTTGTTTGGAAGATTGTGTCGAGTGGATAGGTGGAGAAACTGTGTTTTTGAGGCGTTGAAGGACACCAGGTTCTTCTTGCCCCAATCGGAAATAATAGTAAGGTCTGAGGCTAAGCGTTCTGCAGCCTCCAGCCTTGAGTCGTTAAGTTACCTCTGTTTAGACTTCAAAAGAAAATAATAAGAATTATTACAAACAGTGACTACTTTGCCCACACACAACCTCTCTTTAAAGAAACAAATTCCTTAAAACTTTTTGACATAAATAAGCTACAAATTGGTATTTACATGTATAAAAAGATCAAAAGTGAAACCTCCGTGTCCTTACAGCCACAACATACTTATTTCACCCGTACTCATGAAAATTTACGTACACCTGCCCATAATTTAACACTTTTTCAACACTCACTTTCTTATTCAGGACCTAAAACCTGGAATTCTATTCCTAATAATATTAAAGCTCTAAATTCAATACACTCCTTTAAAAACAATTTAAAAAACATATTCTTCTCAATTATAATTATTAAGTCCATGTATCATCTGTCAGAGTGTGTCCTCAGCTTAATCAATTATTACCTTATACTATTATTATTGTATTAATATTATTACTACTTACAATATCAGTTACAGTACTACCATATTATTTTTATAAATCAATTACAATTTTTGTACTAATGATATTGTGTTAATATTATCACTTTAATTATTATTTACACTACTATTATTTTATAATTATCACAATGTTAATTATTATTATTATTTCTATAACTATTATTATTATTATTATTATTATTATTATTATTATTATTATTATTATTATTATTATTATTATTATTATTATTATTATCATCATTTTACTTTTGTCATATATTATATGTATATATATATATATATATATATATATATATATATATATATATATATATATATATATATATATATATATATATATATATATATATATATATATATATATATATATATATATATATATATATATATATATATATATATATATATATATATATATATATATATATATATAATATATATATATATATATATAATAATAATAATAATAATAATAATAATAATAATAATGATAATAATAATAATAATAATAATAATAATAATAATAATAATAATAATTATAATAATAATAATAATAATAATAATAATAATAATAATAATAATAATAATAATAATAATAATAATAATAATAATAACTAATGACAACAGTTATAACATCTTAATGATTTATCTCTGACTGAAAGAATGCTCACGATTAATAGTTTGATCTTCAAATGAGAGAGAGAGAGAGAGAGAGAGAGAGAGAGAGAGAGAGAGAGAGAGAGAGAGAGAGAGAGAGAGAGAGAGAGAGAGACTAACCTTCCCCCGTTGTCACTCTTCCCTGCCGATTCCGCTTCAGTACCACAGCACCCAGCACAGCCCCCAGCACCAGCATCGCTACCAGTCCTGCTGCAGCTGGCACCGCCACCTCCATTGACGACAATTCTGTGGATGCTGTTTTGTCCTCTGTGTCGATGGCAGAGGCTGTGCAGAGGGAGACTTGTAAGGTCCCCATCGGCTCCCATGTTTTGCAGTTCTCTTCTGCTAGCGTTTCTTGTCTCCAGCCTGAGGGCCCGTGAGCCACAATATGAAGACTTGAGAGATTCCTGGACTGGATCGTTTGGGCACACCGAGTATTGCACTTGCCAATATTTAATTGAAATGTAAGTCTGTGTGATTTTTTGTCCAGCTGTACCAACGCGTTCGCCAATACCTTCCACCAATCGACTGAGTCATCAGGGAAGCAGGAAGTGTTTTGTAGCGGGAACCAAGCGGTGTAGTTGCTCCGGTTCACCACCGCCTCCAGGCTAATCCCTCTGAAGCCGGACTCGGGGTACATGTATGTTTCCAGCGTGATGTTCGGTCCACTTTTCTCCTCTCTTGTTTTAATTTCTGACTGTTCTTCTTTACCGATGGTCTGAATAGCGGGGCAGTTAACGTCTCTGTCACTCCCGGAGACGGACAACGCCGACCTCAGAAGCAGCAGGAGAAGCAGCAGCGGCGGCGACGGTGGCAGCAGTAAGGAGGACCTGCTGGTGTTCATCGTGGCTCACTGTCTTCTGCGTCTGTGTGTGTGTGTGTGTGTGTGTATAATGTTCAGAAGCGGGATAAGACCAAGAACAGTCTCCTTCGATAAGATTATACCAGGACATCCTCTGATACTCTCTCTCTCTCTCTCTCTCTCTCACACACACACACACACACACACACACACACACACACACACACACACACACACAAACCTAATCACCATTACAACGCGTAAAAGTTTCGTTACAGAATACAATAAATATCTGTCTGTCCCATCGTATTATCTCTCTCTCTCTCTCTCTCTCTCTCTCTCTCTCTCTCTCTCTCTCTCCTCCTCCAGGCGTGGCAGGGCGGCGTGCTAGCAGGTGTGGAGTGCTGGGGGCCTGCGTGGTGGTGGTGGTGGTGGTGGACACCCTGCACATCACGCCCCTGACAGGAAGGACAGGGGAGGGAGGGGGGAGAGGGAGGATGGATGAAGAAGAGGGAAGCGTAGATGGGAGTAGGAGGGTAAGAAGGGGAGATTAAGATGGTGGAAGAAGGGAGGCTGAGACAGGAGAGGTTGCGAAGAGGAAAGAGGGAGGGGAGGGAGAGGGAAAGGATAAAAAGGGAGAGTAATAGTGAGAGGGAGTGTTAAGAGGGTAAAGTGAGATGGTGAAAGAGGGAAAAAGAAATTTCGAGAAGGAAAGTCGGGAAAGGCCTTGATGTGGGACGCCAGAGAGAGAGAGAGAGAGAGAGAGAGAGAGAGAGAGAGAGAGAGAGAGAGAGAGAGAGAAGAGTGGGAGGCGCGTCGATAAATGGAAACAGATATCTTATTTAAACATTTATATTTGCAAACACACAAATCATCAGTCCATCAAAAAGACGCAAGAGTGTCGCCCCAGCACAGACAGCAACAGAAATAATTACTTTTTTCTAACCGTCGAGGGGGTGAGCCAGAGGTGGAACAATATCATTAAATAGTCCCAATGCGCTGCTCCTCCTGCACCAAGACAAACAACGATCAGCCTTGGACAGACGTGCAGGGTTGGGTCCAAGTACAGGCGACTGTACTTACTCCAAGTACCTGGATATTTTTTAAGTACAAGTACAGTCAATATTAATGAGACATAATGATATTACACTACAATACCATAACACTCAGTAAGGAGGACCTGCTGGTGTTCATCGTGGCTCACTGTCTTCTGCGTCTGGTGACCGAGGCGCCTTGGGATTTCCCCATCACGACTCCTGAAAGTGTGAGGAGCCGTTACTACTACTACTACTACTACTACTACTACTACTACTACTTCTACTACTACTACTACTACTACTACTACTACTACTACTACTACTATTACTACTACTGCTACTACTACTGCTTATAATAATAGCTAATAATAATAATAATAATAATAATAATAATAATAATAATAATAATAATAATAATAATATAATAATAATAATAATAATAATAATAATAATGATAATAATAATAATAATGATAATAGTAATAATAATAACGATAATAATAATAATAGTAATAATAATAAAAATAATAATAATAATAATAATAATAATAATAATAATAATAATAATAATAATGATACTACTACTACTACTACTACTACTACTACTAATAATAATAATAATAATAATAATAATAGTAATAATAATAATAATAATAATAATAATAATAATAACTAATAACAACAATTATAACTAACTTCTTAACTTAATGACTTATCTCTGAGTTAAAGTATGCTCTTGATAAAGTTTGAGAGAGAGAGAGAGAGAGAGAGAGAGAGAGAGAGAGAGAGAGACCAACCTTCTCCCGTTGTCACTCTTCGCTGCTGTTTCCGCTTAGTGCCACACTACCACAATAAGCACAGCGCACAGCACCAGCCCTGTAGATGCTGTTGTGTCCTCTGGGTTGCTGGCAGAGAGTGGGGCCGTGACAGTGTCCTCTGGGTTGCTGGCAGAGAGTGGGGCCGTGACAGGGTCTATGATCGTGGTTTGGGCTGTGGTCGTGGTTTGGGCTGTGGTCGTGGTTTGGGCTGTGGTCTTGTCAGAGGGTGTGCAGTGGGAAACTTGTAAGCTCCCCTTTAGCTCCTGACTTGTGACGCAGTTCCTCTGGCGTTTTGGGATGTCTCCTCTCCAGCCTGAGGGCCCGTGAGCCACAATATGAAGACTAGAGGGATAACTGGACTGGACAGTTTGGGCACACAGAGTATTGCACATGCCAGTATTTAATTGGAATACAATGCCATGTGTTTCGTTGTACGTCAGGACCCACACGCCCGCCCACACCTTCCACCAATACACTGAGCCATCAGGGAAGCAAGTGTTCTGTAGCTGGAACCAAGCGGTGTAGTTGCTCCCGTCCACCACCGCCTCTAGACCAACACCTTTGAAGCCTGGCTCGGGGTGCACGTATGTTTCCAAAATCTTGTAGTAAATAATGTTTCTCCCATGTTCTTGTACTGTTTCAATTTTCGACGGTCCTTCAGTTTCAGAGATGGTGACATCGGCTCGGCAGGTCACGTCCGGGGCGGGGTTCAAGACACCCCCGGAGACACACAACGCTGGCGACGGGAGCAGCAGGAGCAGCAGCAGCGGCGGGAGCAGCACCAAGAGTATATTTAAGGAGGTGTCCATTGTGGCTCACTGGTCGTCTGCATCTGTGCGTGTGAAGGACTAATGTTCAGAGGAGAGATAGGACCAAGTAAAGTTTCCTGCGATAAGACTATTCCTGGATATCCTGTGACACACACACACACACACAAATTTAAACACACACGGTAGCTATTGTACGTCCTTAATGGACAGTAATATGGTACATGGGGTTGTGCGCTCTGGTGAATCTTTTATAGCATCTTCCATTTAGCGTAACCCATTTCTGGGTCGTGATCTGTAGAGTCCCTCATAGAGTCCAGACAACCTAAGATTTGGACGCCATTATTGGCCCAGTGTTTTCGCCGCGCTTTTCAAACACTAGCACACGCTCTCACGGCGAAGACAGGGCCAATAATGGCGTCCAATAATGACCTCCACCACCACCTTTAATTAACCTCCTTCACCACCACCACCACCTTTAATTAACCTCCTTTACCACCACCACCACCTTTAATAATTAACCTCCTTCACCACCACCACCACCTTTAATTAACCTCCTTTACCACCACCACCACCTTTAATAATTAACCTCCTTCACCACCACCACCACCTTTAATTAACCTCCTTCACCACCACCACCACCTTTAATTAACCTCCTTCACCACCACCACCACCTTTAATTAACCTCCTTCACCACCACCACCACCTTTAATAATTAACCTCCTTCACCACCACCACCACCACCACCTTTAATAATTAACCTCCTTCACCACCACCACCACCACCACCTTTAATTAACCTCCTTCACCACCACCACCACCTTTAATTAACCTCCTTCACCACCACCTTTAATTAACCTCCTTCACCACCACCACCACCACCACCTTTAATTAACCTCCTTAACCACCACCACCACCTTTAATTAACCTCCTTTACCACCACCACCACCTTTAATTAACCTCCTTTACCACCACCACCACCTTTAATAATTAACCTCCTTCACCACCACCACCACCTTTAATTAACCTCCTTTACCACCACCACCACCTTTAATTAACCTCCTTTACCACCACCACCACCTTTAATTAACCTCCTTCACCACCACCACCACCTTTAATAATTAACCTCCTTCACCACCACCACCACCTTTAATTAACCTCCTTTACCACCACCACCACCTTTAATAATTAACCTCCTTCACCACCACCACCACCTTTAATAATTAACCTCCTTTACCACCACCACCACCTTTAATTAACCTCCTTCACCACCACCACCTTTTAATAATTAACCTCCTTCACCACCACCACCACCTTTAATTAACCTCCTTCACCACCACCACCACCTTTAATAATTAACCTCCTTCACCACCACCACCACCTTTAATTAACCTCCTTTACCACCACCACCACCTTTAATAATTAACCTCCTTCACCACCACCACCACCTTTAATTAACCTCCTTCACCACCACCACCACCTTTAATAATTAACCTCCTTCACCACCACCACCACCACCTTTAATAATTAACCTCCTTCACCACCACCACCACCACCTTTAATAATTAACCTCCTTCAGCACCACCACCACCACCACCACCTTTAATTAACCTCCTTCACCACCACCACCACCTTTAATTAACCTCCTTTACCACCACCACCACCTTTAATAATTAACCTCCTTCACCACCACCACCACCTTTAATTAACCTCCTTCACCACCACCACCACCTTTAATAATTAACCTCCTTCACCACCACCACCACCACCTTTAATCATTAACCTCCTTCACCACCACCACCACCTTTAATAATTAACCTCCTTCACCACCACCACCACCACCACCACCTTTAATTAACCTCCTTCACCACCACCACCACCACCTTTAATTAACCTCCTTTACCACCACCACCACCTTTAATAATTAACCTCCTTCACCACCACCAACACCACCTTTAATTAACCTCCTTTACCACCACCACCACCTTTAATAATTAACCTCCTTCACCACCACCACCACCTTTAATTAACCTCCTTTACCACCACCACCACCTTTAATAATTAACCTCCTTCACCACCACCAACACCACCTTTAATTAACCTCCTTCACCACCACCACCACCACCTTTAATTAACCTCCTTCACCACCACCACCATCACCTTTAATTAACCTCCTTCACCACCACCATCACCTTTAATTAACCTCCTTCACCACCACCACCACCACCTTTAATTAACCTCCTTCACCACCACCATCACCTTTAATTAACCTCCTTCACCACCACCATCACCTTTAATTAACCTCCTTCACCACCACCACCACCTTTAATTAACCTCCTTTACCACCACCACCACCTTTAATAATTAACCTCCTTCACCACCACCACCACCTTTAATTAACCTCCTTCACCACCACCATCACCTTTAATTAACCTCCTTTACCACCACCACCACCTTTAATAATTAACCTCCTTCACCACCACCACCACCTTTAATTAACCTCCTTTACCACCACCACCACCTTTAATAATTAACCTCCTTCACCACCACCACCACCACCACCTTTAATTAACCTCCTTCACCACCACCATCACCTTTAATTAACCTTCTTCACCACCACCACCACCTTTAATTAACCTCCTTCACCACCACCACCACCTTTAATTAACCTCCTTCACCACCACCACCACCTTTAATTAACCTTCTTCACCACCACCACCACCTTTAATTAACCTTCTTCACCACCACCACCACCACCACTTTTAATAATTAACCTCCTTCACCACCAACACCACCTTTAATTAACCTCCTTCACCACCACCACCACCACCTTTAATTAACCTCCTTCACCACCACCACCACCACCTTTAATTAACCTCCTTCACCACCGGCCGCGGCTGCCCCAGATCACTATGGCTGCCCCTAACCAAGCGGCCGCCCATCACGAACCCAGGGTGGAGGGGAGTGGTAGCCAGGGTGTGGCAGGTCTGAGCCACTGCAGACAAGCCTCTCCACTTCCAAGTGACGGACTGCGTCGGCGGCATCATGTATCCAGTCCCCGTCTGGAGTGGCTTGTGGTGGTCTCTGGAAGGCATGAAGCAGCTGTGTGGAGACTGTGCCGTGTGGTTGCTGCTTCATGAACTTCCCAACTACAGTGGATGTTCGGGCAAGGATGCGGTGGTGGAGTGATGGGAAGCCATTTTCCAGGCGAAGGTTGGTCAGGCGGGTGCATGGCGGGGCTCCTAGGATGACCCGGAGAGCGTCATTTTGTGCCACCTCTAACTTCTTTGTGAGTGCAGGGGAGAGCGAACACAGGCAAGGAGCGCAGTAGTCTATGATAGACCGTATGGCGTGTGTGTAGAAGGCGCGTAAGACACGATAGGATGCCCCCGTGTTTTGTTTGGACAGAGCTCGCAGGATGTTGGTGCGAGTTGCTACGCGCTCTCTTAGATAGCGTACCTGAGTGCCGAACCGAAGGTGACTGTCCAGCCAGACACCCAGGTACTGGTGGGTGGTAGTGTAGGCGAGGTCCTGGTTTGCTATTTGGAAGGGCCGTTCAGGGGAAGGCATGCCAACTGGCATGACCTTGGACTTCTCAAAGTTGATCTTGAGCCCTAGTTCTGTGCACTTCCTGTTGAGCTGGTTGAGGGCGTGTGGAACTTGATGGAGACAGGTTCGGTGGTTCAGGACTAGGGCAAGGTCGTCAGCATAGCAGAGGAGCTTAGCCCCCTCTCCGTAGTCAACGCTCATCAGCTCCTCCATGAGAACGTTGAAGAGGAAGGGGCTGAGAATACTGCCTTGAGGTGTGCCATTGATGTGGTCGAAGCGCCTCGAAACATGTCCCTGGAAGCGGACTTGCCCTCCACGGCCATGGAGAAACTCTTTCAGCCATACAAGGAGTCTTCCCCCGATCCCCTTGCGACCAAGGGCAGAGAGGATTGCCAGAGGGGAGGCTAGCTCGAATGCTTTCTCCAAGTCCAGGAAGACAGCAATACCCCGGCCTCTTCGCATGTGGGTGAGGAGGGTGACTACGCAGTCAGTGGCGCCTCTTTGTGGAAGGTATGTAAAGAGGGATGGGTGGAGGTCAGCTGTTCGCCACTGTAGGCGATGGAGTGCCATACGTTCTGCTGTCTTCCCTAAGCAGCTGAGCAGTGAGATTGGACGCAAGGAGCCGGGATCTTTGGGTTTTGGGATGGGCTGAATCACTGCTGTCTTCCAGGCTTGGGGAATGCGGCTTTCTGACCAGGAGAGGTTAATAAGAGAGAGAGAGAGAGAGAGAGAGAGAGAGAGAGAGAAAGGAAAGAAGGAAGTACACAAGGGAAGGAGAAAAAAAAGTGAAAAGTATGAGAGGAGAGAGAGAGAAAGAAGTCTGAGAGAGAAGAGAGAGAGAGAGATCGAGGGAAGAGATGGGGGTTGAAACAAAGAGGCCTGTTGTGCTCCCATATCTCCCCTACAATCTGTAGTGTCAACAAAATTCAGAGGTGTCAGGGGTCAAAACAGGGTATCGTTGCCAAAAGTGGTCAATCTGCCTTCTTTTAATTACTGCGGGAGAACGGTAAATATTTATAATGGAAATAAAATACCAGTGACCTTATATTGATTTTGGAGGCCTACCAAGGAAATCTCAGGTCTCAAGCAGGCCTACCCCGCGACCAGTTTTTGTCACTCCATGACGTCACACCAAGGCATTTTGGGGCCGAGACTAACGCCCCTTCCTCGCCCAAGGTTGTGGGAGCGAACTCATTCTCACGAGCGACATCGCCCCTTTCAGGTGAGGAAAGAGCTGTTCACGGTGTTCAATTCACTTTGGCTTTAATACTATAACTGAGACTGGATTATCACGAGCAACATCGCCCCTTTCAGTTGCGCCAAAGGCAAGCCTGACAGATGGGAAGCTGGGCGTCGCCCAGACCAAGGCCAACATTTTGAAGATAGACAAAATGTGTTTGAATGGAGAATAACAAACAGAAATGGAGAGGGGTTTGAGTGGGATGTAAGAAAGTGGAAGAATGTGATAGATATGGCAGTTAAAGATGAGGGATTGAGCAAGTGGAAGAATGAGATGGAAAGAAAGGAAACTCGACTGGTACAGGGAGAAGGAGCTATAAAAGTGAGGTGTGGTATGAGGGAAGCCTGGGAGGTGATCTTCTTTTCCGTGCTAGAGCGCAGTGTCTGGATGTGAATGCAAGGAACTATAGATGGTCTGAGTCCCGCAGCAAAGTGTGCCAGATGTGTGACAGGGGTGTGGACGAGACTGTGCAGCATGTAGTGCTGGAATGCAAGAAGTATGACAGGGAGAGAACGAAGATGATGCATGTGTTTCTGAGTGAGATGGGACGTGGAGTGAACGGGAGGACGGCAAGGGAGTGGATGGTGCTGCCAGAGTATATACAGAGAGGTATTCCATCCGCGCATCCCAGGTCACGTGACTGTGACTCATGTGAGCCTCAGGTCGGTGCGAGGCTGGGGCTCATTCACTCAGTCTAACCTTGACATCAGCTCGTTGCGCACGCGCCGCGCCCCAGTTCCCCAAGCCGCAATCTGACCTCGCCCGCAACCTTGAGACCAGATTTTTTTTTCGCCTTAAAATGCCCAATAGTTGTGCTGTGCGCTGCTGCCATAACACGAAAAAGAGGACGAAAGGATGTATAAGGTTTTTCCGTTTCCCGAGAGATGAGAAACTGAGAAAAAGATGGATTTTGTTGTGTGACAGAGACTCCAATTTCAATGCAAGTAATGCAATGGTGTGCTCCATCCACTTTCTTCCAAGTGACTACAACCATAGTCTACTGAACACGCACCGTCTACTTGGAAAAGAACTACCAAGAAATATAAGAATACTCAAGGAATAAATGCCTCTTAAATACAGAGAGAGAGAGAGAGAGAGAGAGAGAGAGAGAGAGAGAGAGAGAGAGAGAGAGAGAGAGAGAGAGAGAGAGAGAGAGAGAGAGAGAGAGAGAGAGAATTCTTGTTATTATAAATATGCCAGATTGAGAAATTGAAATAGAGCCCCTTAAATACAGACAGAAAGCTGAGAGAATGGGACCACTTGGTGGTTGAGAGGATGGGGGGGGGGGTGAGTGATGGGGTGGGAGCGTATCACGGGCTACAGGAGCGCGTTTGGAGATCATCACCTTCACACAGCCCATCCCAGACTAACGCTGGCTCCCAGAGCGAGGCGGTCAAAGGAGGCTCACGTGACGCACATGCGCGGGCGAGACCAAAATAAGCCGAGCGGATGGAATACCTCTCTGTATATACTCTGGGTGCTGCTGCTGGGGCTCAGTGGAGAGACGAGTGGACGAGTGATTGAGGCGGTAAAAGAGTTCTTGGAGGGCATGTGGCGTGCAAGATGTAGGGAATGATATCTTGCTCCGAGAACATAGACTTCCCGCATGTTTTGTTTTCTTTTCATTGTCTTATTGTCCAGGGGGAGGTACTGCCCCCTCCCTTGTTGTGCTTTCCTTCCTAGGTACCATTGTATCTTTTTAATTTCATGGTGCTACCTACACATGTATTAATAGTTGTATAATCACACTCTGTCCTGCCTGGGGGTTGGGATGGCATGTTCCTCCCTTCTCCCTTGTTGTTTACCTGCAACAATAAACTATCAATCAATCAATCACAGGAGCTGCCGATACAAAGGCCTGGCTGGAGAGAAATCCCGAGCCACCTGTGACATCAAGATCAAGATCACCATTAACACAAATATTCGTAGGCTCGTTATCCCCATGTAAACAAACACGTGCTGCAGCTGTGTGTCCTTTATCATGGCCTGACAAAATACTGCAAAAGAAGGCCACCACCACCATTATATGAACAACAACACCAATAGCAGCAGCAATAGCAAGAACACCGATAGTCAGAGCCCAGCACCATGAAGATCAAGCGGCACAAGAAGGCGCAAAAGATCCTCGCCTTCTTCCAGCACAACTTCGCCGTCCAGCCGCCCTTCACCCTCCTGCTCGACGGGACCTTCTGCCGCGCCGCCCTGGAGGTGAGGCGCAGCGGTTTATGTTTTGGTAAAGACTCATTTTAGATCCCCCTCCAACGATAGCATGAAAGGTAAAGTTGGGAGTATACTCTACCCGCACGTGGTGGTGGTACTCATCTCTATTCTGTTGCCCCTTTAAGCCTGTGGTGGGAGAGAACCCAACTCGACACAGAGTAATTAAGGGGAGTGGAGCCCCCTGTTAGGTTACATATATATGAAGCATCTACAATTGAAAAGAAAAACTAGCCAAATTTATATTTCGCGAAAAACGCATGACCCATAGCTACCCAGTTTTACGGAGGCCAATAAAAAATGTAGTATTAATTGTGATTTTTACTTTCTTCATTGCTTCAACTATTTACACTTCCTCTTCAGGGCAAAGTGCTGATCAAGGAGCAAGTCCCCAAATACCTCGGG
Source organism: Eriocheir sinensis (assembly GCF_024679095.1). Taxonomy (NCBI): domain Eukaryota; kingdom Metazoa; phylum Arthropoda; class Malacostraca; order Decapoda; family Varunidae; genus Eriocheir; species Eriocheir sinensis. The sequence goes on from NC_066530.1 coordinate 12,250,235, forward strand.
TCTCAAACCAAGATCGTCACCACACAATGCATCATTCTGGAGGTGGAGAAACTCAGCAAGATTAGTAAGTGTGTGTGTGTGTGTATGTGCGTGTGTGAGCATATGCGTGTGAGTGTGTGCATGCATTGAGGTTAAAATAAATTTCATAGTGTAAGTAGATAAACACTTAGAGATGGATGATTGATGGAACATTGCAACAGTACTGAATTCAATTATATTATCCTCTCATCCTTCATTTTCAAACAATATTTCACTCATATTTATTTGTGTGGCTGTATAATAGGTGACCTTTATAGCTGATCTCCTGACACTACAGAATTATGCAAAACAGTCCAATTCCTTTTATATCATGTAGGTCCTAATCTGTATGGCGCGTGGATGGTGGTGAAGCAGTTTGCAGTTCATCGGTGTGGGCACGAGGGGGACCCCATACCTGCTTCCTCCTGCGCCAAGTCCCTCCTCAGCTCAAACAACCCAGGAAAGTGAGTTTGTGGCTAGTGTAGGGTTGTGTACTCTCTCTCTCTCTCTCTCTCTCTCTCTCTCTCTCGTAATATTTTTTTTTCTCGGTCAGATTCTTTTCTTCTTTAAGTATATATGTGCAATTTTGTGTTTTGTTTTACTTTCAGTTTTTTTCTCTGTTAATTTCCCCTTCTTTCTTTCCTAATCTATCAGTCATTTTATTTTTTATTATTTCTCCCTTCCTGCCTGTCATTCTCTCTCCTATTCTTCTTCCTCTCCCTGCCTCCTGCCTTGCTCCTCTCTCCTGACCCATCATAGCATCTCTCCACTCATAAACATCCTTCTTTCCCCTCTCTCTTTCCTCACCCCTTTTTCCCCTCACACACATCCTTTCTCCAACTACCGACAGCCTTTTTTCTCTCCTCCCCCACACTTCTTTTCCCCTTCCTCCATATCATCATCATCTGTTTACCATCAGGATTTCCCATTGTCTCTCATGAGGTTAGACAGTTGATGATAGTCTTCCAGTTATTTCTTATCCTTACCTCAGTCTCTAATGCTCCATGCTGCCAAATCCTCTTCAACACACTGCCTCTATGTCTTCTTTGGTGACCTGTGGCAGTGGTGACCTGGCATTTCCACCCCAACAGCTCTCCTCAATGTCTCACCATCCTTCCTCCTCTTCCTCTCCAATGCCCGATGCTCCCAAATCATTTTTAACACACTGCCTCTTATGTCTTCTTTGGTGACCTGTGGGAGTGGTGACCTGGCTTTTTCACCCCAAAACCTCTCCCCAGTGCCTCACCATCCCCCCTTCTCTTCATGTGCCCTCTCTCCACCCCCCTCTCGACCCTTCTCTTTCACACACAGGTACATAATGGCCACTCAAGACCCAGAACTTCGAGCACACATCCACCAAGAGGTAGCGGGCACGCCTATCCTGTACCTCCACCAGAGTGCCCCAACATTAGAGAAGCCATCGGAGAGGTGTCTGGCTGTGGCTCAGGGCTTGGGCAGGTAAGAATGGGTTTATTAGTGTTGTGTTTATTATGTTTATTATTATGGGTGTATCAGTGTTGTGTGTCCTGTTTTGTCTCACCCTTTTCCCTTTTTATCCATTTTCTTACAGGTAAAAATAGATGGATGGATCTTGCTAATCTTGTTTCCTCACAGCTTATTCCCTTTCATTTCTTTTACTTTTTTTAGTTTTTTTTTTATTTATTTTACTAACTAGCTGTCTGTCCTATTTGATCTCTTCTTGTTTGTCTTTTCTCATTCACCTTTTACCCTCTCTATCAATTATCTTTCAGGCAGATACAGATGAATGGAGCTCGCTAAACATACTTCCTCACAATTTATCACCCTCATTTTATTCCTTCTCTTTTTTCTCTCACTTTTAATCTTTCTTACCATATTTTACTAACTAGCTGTCTGTCCTATTTGATCTCTTCTTGTTTGTATCTAAACTGTATAATCTCCCCCTATTCCTGCTTATCTAATTTCTTTTGTCTCCTTTTTTACCTCAAGGCATGATAATCTTACCTATCTATCTTGTACTATGTTTGTTTATCTTATCCTCTCTCCTTTTTATATACAAGGTATACCTTAATAGGTAATGGACCAGATACAACAGATTGCTCAGCCCAAGCATTATTTAATAAGTTACTCCTAGATAAGTCATGACATTTACTCCAACTTTACCAATCTATCTTGTATTACATTTGTTTATCTTATCCTGCTGTGAGGTACAACTAAATAGGTAATGATCTCCTGTGATTTATATATATATATATATATATATATATATATATATATATATATATATATATATATATATATATATATATATATATATATATATGTGTGTGTGTGTGTAGAGAGAGAGACAGATAGATATATAGATATAATAAATATATAGAGAGAGATGGATAGATAGATAGATATAGATATATAGATAGAGATGAGGATAAAAGTCAGGCAATTGCTATTCGAGTTGAGTAAATTCAGATCACCGTCATTTGTAATATATATTATTTTTTCAAGATTTCTACCGGAACCCCTGATGATGGTTAGCAGACCCCTAGGGTTCCACAGAACCCTGGTTGGGAATCACTGGACTAGATACAACAGATTACTTAAACCAAGCATTTTTTTAATATGTTACTTCTCGTTACTTCTCGATAAGTCATAACATTTTCTCAACAGGACACTCTCGACACATGAGGAGACGACACTCAAGACTCTGAAGCGCAAGCTTCTCAGGGAACCAGTGCAGGAACCTCCAAGGAAGAAGAAGAAGACCAAGAACCCTCACTCACTGTCCTGCAAGAAGAGCAAAAAGGTGAAGCAGGTCCCACAGAAGGCTCCGGAGGCAAAGAAGAAACGAAAACGACACAAAAGGAAAGGAGCATCAGCCAAGGTTGTCACGCAGTGAAGTGGTATGCTATATATATAGAAGTAAAGTATATTTGAAAACCTCATCATCCATCCTTGTTTTAGTAACCATGTAATTGTAAATGTAAGAGGTGGTGGCAGTTAAGTAGAGTAAAGTTAGAGGTAGAAGGGAGTAGATGGTCAAAATGAGAGCCTGAAGTGTAATTATTAATAGGGACCTTTGGGATGTTGCTGTTGGCAGATAGTTTTGAACCACTGCCGAGTGACTAAAGGCTACCCACATACTGCCCATCAACCCTTCATTTATTGTATCATGTCAAAGGGAGCACCAAGGGTCAGTGTAAGCCAAGCAGCAAAGTCTACCATAAACAAAATCCAGCTGTGAGACTTATGGGCTGGGGCCAACCATTAGTCCCTTATTTCACCATCTTCATGCTCATCTTACTCCTTCTGTTTATATAATCTAGGTATCTAGACTATTCAATCTCACCCTATTAATTCCTGCTTATGTATTCTCTTTTGTCTCAATTTTATTTCAAGGCATAATAATTTTACCTATTTGTATTATATTTGTTTATCTTATCCTCTCCTTTTTATATACAAAATATAACTAATAGACTAGACACAACAGAGTCGACGGGCCTGCACATAACTCTTGAGTCACTAAAAACATTGATGAGGGATGATGGTGGATTGCAGTAAAAGAACCTATACACCCTGGCAATTTATTCAATCACTTATGAATATATGATGAAAGGAAAGCATGTGGAGGATCTTGGAAAGGGAGGAAGAAAGATGGAATGGAATGGAGAGAGAATATTTCAGGATAAAAGGATAAATGATTGTGTAACAGCAATTAATCACCCCAAGGAAGGCCTGCCTCCTATCATTGCTCAACCCCATAGTGCCTCTTGGAGGGAGAATATTATATTCTTGAGACTCTTAGATTAATATATGTTCATGTAAATATTATATATATATATATATATATATATATATATATATATATATATATATATATATATATATATATATATATATATATATATATATATATATATATATATACCCTATAGCCTGCTTTGAGAGACAGAGAGAGAAAAGAAAAAAAGGAGAGAGACAGTATGAGAAAGAATTGATTGATTGATAGTTTATTGTTGCAGGTAAACAACAAGGGAGAAGGGAATTTAATTAAGAGTTAACTGAAATTTTTGTGTTAAATTTTCACACAAGGAGGAATTTAAAGCAGGATGAATAGATGTTGTTAAGAGGACAGGCCACGAACAGCCACAGGGTGAGGTCATCAGGTGGTATGTGGTCAGATCAGGTCAGGGAGCGGTCACATTCTTTCTGTGAATCCCAACGGCTTGGATGACCTGACGGGCTTCACTTTATTTTCCGTGAGATGGCATGTCCTCCGGTCCCACCCTACCTCCATGCCCAAGGAAGAAGGTCAACCACTTCTTGCTCGGTCAGGGGGATCAGCTTTGTATGTATACGTGTACTAATGAGGTGTCGGGCAGCTGAGTTGAGGGAGGGAGGGCGGGGGTGGAGGAGTGAGTGGGGTAACCAGGGTGGGAAGCAGGGGGTGAAGGGAAGGGGGAGGGTAGCAGGGTGTGAAGGGAAGGGTAGGGTGTATAAAAAAAAAAGTGAGATCGCAAACCTCATCAAATTTCTTTGATAGCGGTAATGATGAGTTAACAGATTCAGCTGTGTGTGTGTGTGTGTGTGTGTGTAGCCTACAGACAATAATACAGATCATGCGAATATTATTCCCATATCCTACCGATATTGATTGATTGATTGATGATTGATAGTTTATTGTTGCAGGTAAACTAATTCCCAAGCGCTAAATTTCCCCCATATGTTCATTTGTGTAAAAATGCAACGGAAAGTGATTGATTGATTAATGGTTTATTGTTGCAAAAGTCCACAACAGAGAAGGGAGGAACACGCCATCCCAACCCCCAGGCAATATATATAATGGGATTTGAAGAAAAAAAAACATGTGCACAACATTCACATTACAATGCAGCGGAGGAAACGATAAGATCAGGAATATGGAGTTTGGGGGGATTCTGGAGCTGCCCTAGCTGTGTAGGCCACCCGGCCCCATGTTCTTATGTTCTTATGATAATGGAAAACAAGAAAATATAGGAAGAGAGTGTATGAAAAAATTAAATAATTATGTAACTTAATTCCTAGATTGGTAGCCTAAATTGATGACTGATAGATCGAGGTGAACATGCGCCGTCAAAAAAAAAAAAAATCATGCAGGATGTAACACGAAATTTAGAAGATAATTAAGTATCAGGCAGGTGTTGTGGGCTTCTCGTAGACAGAGGGTGTTCCTGAGTGAGGTCATCTGGGCACACCCACCGTGACCTCACTATATGCTGGCCCGCCCATGCAGAGGAGGTGTGGCTGGAGTTAATCCCCTTCTCTGCCATTACCAGATTAGTAAGGTACAGGGGTGGGCGGGGATTTTTTTTCAGGTGGGATATGACAGTCAGGTCACCGATCCTCCCCCTCTCTTGAGTCAGTTGATCTGCTGCTCCTCTCTTGCCGCCTCAGTCATTCGTCTGTTCTCAGCCTTCGAGTGCGGTGCTCCAGCTCTAGACTCGCCAAGACATAATATCCAAGCAGTGGTGAGTATTACATCTTCCGGCATAGTGGAAAAAAGACAGATCACAAGTGTATGTGTGTGTGTGTGTGTGCTACTATATATGTTTTCGTGTTGTTTTCAAATGTTTTCTACTTTTGATTAAAGATATTGGTAACGGGTCAAATTAACATTATATACTTTCTCGTTTCATTATTTTTTGTCCTCAAAATAATAGCAAGGATTAATAAAAACGTATGTTCTTGCGAATGAAGCGAATCAACACGTACGATTACGTAGGCCTATATATACGTGGCTCACCCTCAAAATATAAAACTATACAGATAACTAACAAATCTCACTAAAATACAATGTAAAGGTGAACAATTAATAACTTGCCGCCAACAATGCCGCATATATATGAGACTATAAAACTGAACCAGTGCGGGCCCATATATCGCTTTTCACGAAAAAAAACCCAGCAGGAAGTAACAGTAAATAAATGAAAGCTATATATATTCTCCTTTGTTGTTTACCTGCAACAATAAACTATCAATCAATCAGTACCAGCTTCTCGTAGCCAGTATAGGCCTACGCGGGTACTTCCATGCATAGGAGGAGGTCATCTGGGCGTCTGGGCGCATCCAATATAATGTGACCTCACTAAATTTAAGGTGGACGCATCCTCCCTTATTCCGTGATTAAACGTACATACATTTATGGGGTATTAATCAGTAGGGTGGGAAGAGATTTAATATATGAATTATTAAGGTGGCTGAAGACTGGAGCGGCTTAAAGAATGCGGATCGAGATTGCCAAATCTATTATTCTGAACATTTTTTTAAGACATTGACTACTATAATATTTTAGTATGTGATATGTAATACAAATTTTATCATAAAAAATGCTGAGTTTTTTTGTGAAAGATTCTTATTTTGAGCACTTTAGCGATTATAGTTTATTATTTATTCACCAATCAATACTTCCTCTGCGTTGGCAGCAGACAAAAAAATGCAGCAACTACATGCAAATATGCAGATTCATCAACAACATCAGCACATCCTTGAGGAAAAATATTCACATGTGGCTACCGGTTAGTACACGATATGTAGCCTGTTTGAAGGGCCCCACATTTTATTGTCTTATTGTCCAGGGGGAGGTACCGCCCCCTCCCATGTTGTGCTTTCCTTGCTACCATTGTATCTTGATTGATTGATTGATAGTTTATTGTTGCAGGTAAACAACAAGGGAGAAGGGAGGAACATGCCATTCCAACCCCCAGGCAGGACAGAGTGTGTTTCATGGTGCTGCCTACACTTGTATTAATAGTTGTATAATCACACTCTGTCCTGCCTGGGGGTTGGGATGGCATGTTCCTCCCTTCTCCCTTGTTGTTTACCTGCAACAATAAACTATCAATCAATCAAGGGAGATTGTTCGAAGGGATCCCTGATTAAAAAAAGAGGGAAGAACGTATATATACGCGTGAAACATACTGTGAATTATATAAAAAAAAATCTCACTGCACGCGCAGGTGTCCTCTTAAAAAAAAAAAAAAAATGGAATCACTTTTTATAGCACCAGGGGAATATCCCCGCCTTACAATCATAGACAGTCATTTCTTACAACATAGATTACTTCAAACAGAAAACAACGCATAAAACATGACAAAGAGGTAGAACACCGGGAAAAAATAACACAGTATCCCCTAAAATTTTAGCAGTAGAGGGATAACATACCATCACACAACCGTACACACTCATTTCATACTTCAAACACATGAAACAACGCATAAAACCAGACAAAAAGACTGAAAAACGGAAAAAATGTAACACGGTATCCCCTTAAATATGGGACAAGGAGGATAATAATCATAATATACCAACATACAATCATTTCTTACAACACAGATAACTTCAAACACATAAAACAACGCATAAAACCAGACAAAAAGACTGAAAAACGGAAAAAATGTAACACGGTATCCCCTTAAATATGGGACTAGGAGGATAATATACCAACATAAATCATTTCGTACAACATACATCACCCCAAACACAGAGAACAAAGCATAAAATGAGACAAAAAGGCAGAAAAAAGGAGGAAATACCGCGGTGATCCCTTAAATATGGAGAAAAAGGACAGGAGGAGGAGGAGCCGAGGAGGAGGAAGAGGCCGAGTTAGCATTTAAACGGAGGGATCAGGGCGGGAGGGATGGTAGCAGGTCCTCCACTTTTGGCGCCTTATTTTCCTGTTCCCAGCCTTTGCGTGCAGTGTTCCAGCTCCCTGTAGACTCGTAAAGACATATTCTAATAGTGGTGAGCAGTACATCTTCCGCCATAGAGGAAATAAGGCAAATCAGAAGGGTTTTGTGTACGGGAGGGGAGCAGGAGGTTGGGGTGTGCGGGTTGCCCACTGGTTTTGTTTGTTTTCCTGTTTGTTGTTTGTTTGTAAGTGATTTCTAGGATCCTGTGGTGTTCTTTATGGGATTTGCTTAGTGTTGCCATGTGTTGTGTGTGGTATCTGGTTTTCTAGTGTTGGTTTGTGTTTTGAGGGTAGCCCACACCGCTGTTTTCGTGTATTTTTTTTTCCTGTTTTCAAGACCCACATGGATATAAAGTTTGGGAATTGCGTGTATTTTTGGGGGCTAGGATTTTGTGGGTTAGTTTAGTGTATTATTGTCAGTTTCTGCTTTTTTTTTCTCATGGAGGTCACACGTATTCTCGTATCGCTATTCTTGTGTTCCTCAATTCCTAGTTTTCCTTTTTTTCTGTATATCCATGTATTTTTTACCTTTTGGCAGTATGATTATTTTTGTAAGTTAACTTCATTTTTACAGACTAACTCGCTGTTCTTGCTATTACTCTAGAATCACACCCAGCTAACCCAGGGGAGAGGAGGGGAGGGAGGGAAGGTTAACATGTTTTGGTATATATCCAGAATTGCACCCAGCTCACTTTGGCAGATGACATATCTTGGTAGATTTTAATGTGCTCATCATCACTTCTAATTGTTTCTGTCATGGATTGTATATACGTATTTCTGAGATTCGAATAGGTGAGGGGGGAAGGGTTAACTCATGTAGGTATTTATCCAGAATTGCACCCAGCTAACTTATGTGGCTGACTGTCTTTTGTTAGAATTTAATATTCTAACCATAACTGTTAGTTTGTCAAGTTATTTATTTCTGAGATTCGAACAGGTGTTTCAGTGACCTTAGGTACATTGGTTACTCTTTTAGGGGAGATGTTTTACTGTTTAGTAACAAGAGGTTACTATTTTAGTGGTGGTAAATGGATGTTTACCTGGTTTACTCACCTCACCTGGTTGGCTACCCTATGCACAGTAAAAATAATCAGGCTCGATAGGCACGACCTTATGTGTGGGCAGCCCAGAACTGCTGGCATGCCAGCCCATAAATGAAAGTTATACTAAAAAAAAAAAAATGCTAGTGGGTGGAAATGTGTGCCATATGCAAATTTTTATAACAACTAGGTACACGAATATAACCCTTATCAATCCGTGAAAAAGAGAACCTCCCCCAGAGAGTGGTAAAGACCTCTTTTGAACAAATCGATGGTGACTGCACTGATGACAGTCCGGCAAAGAGTGCCAATGGTTGATACACCTAATGCAAAAATATCTATGCCTGCATTCCATTGATACATGGGGCTTGGCAACCTTGAATCTACGGCCCCTGGTAGAAGTGACCTTGGGAATAGTAAATAAGTCCGTTATAGCGTTTTTTAAATGACCTCTGTTTTTTTAAGTGTCATGTTAGTTTACTACTATTTCTCCTCTTAGAGTGTAACTGTGTACTGGGGTGAGATGGGACAGATGAGTTCGTATGACTAAGCTTTGTAATGACTCTCTTTCCAGAACAATGAGTGCTATAGGGTTATGTCTGTCAAAGTGGTCCAGGCCGGTACAGCATCGCAACGGATACAACCCCAGATGGAGGAACCGCCGCCAGGCCAATGAGACGCAAACCGAGATACCGGAGGACCTGATTGAGCCCGGCAAGGTGTTTGTCTCGGACCTGCGGAGATCGGTAAGTTCGGTGGTGGGATATTCTTGCTTTCCTCCTCTCCTTCCCTCCCTCAGTTATTCTTTACATTGCTCTCATATCTTCTTTATTTCATTTATTGCCTTCTCTGTTCACATTTTTCTTACTTTTTCATTTTATTTTTCACTGTATTTACATTTCTCATGCATCTTCATTTTATTTTTCACCTTTTGTATTTACATTTATCTTACATTGTCTGGCCCTTTTTGTAATTGTCTGCCCTTCTTTGTGATTGTCCGTGCCCCCATTTTGTAGTTGTCTGTGTCCCTTTTTGTAGTTTTCTGTGCCTTTTGTAATGTGTCGATGTGCTCCTTCTCAGGTCACGGAGCCCCTTTTGCACGAGCTGATTTCACGGTTTGTTGAGGTGGAGAATACCATCATCATTAAGGACAGAAACACCAGGAGGAGCAGAGGTTATGGCTTCGTCAAGGTGAAGACCAACGAGGACGTGGAAAAGTAAGTTGGTTAGGTTAGGAAGGAACCCAGTGCTTGTTTTATTTTTTATTTAAACCTCCAGAAATTGACCTCTCTTATGGTCACTCTTCTTAACCCTTTTTTATAAGATCAGTGATTTGCATTTTTCATTATTGTTTTTTTTTTTTTTTTTTTTTTTTTTGCCCTTGAGCTGTTTCCTTTACTGTAAAAAAAAGTCAATTATGTACTGAATCTTGATCCTCATTGTACTTATCCTTATCCACATCCAATTCCTCACCTGCAAACTCTGTTCTGTCTCTGATGCTCATCCACTCCATTAATCCATTTTGCTGGTTGTCTTTTGATACCATGTCCCTCAATGCTGCCCTCATATACTTCACAAAGTTATCCTCATTCATGCTTATCTCATGGCTGGTCTATTTGTAAATTTTAGAAATATTTTTAACTTATTACATGTATCCTTAATCATTTGTGTATTTATTTACTTTTTGACCCTAGATTTCATTTGAGGAGTCATTCCCAGCACCACTTACTCTCTTACCTCCCTGTAGGCTGCTGGCACTACCTGAAGCTGATCGCTTCATCCATGGACACGCGGTCACTATCAAGCGAGCCAAGAAGAAGATCACTCTGCCGGGTGACGATGGGTATGTGCGTCAATCCCTCTCGGACCGGGACTTCGACCTGTCCAGCCCCGACCCAGCACAGCCATCCATACACATGCTGGTGGACGATGTTTTGTTTAAGATCTTCTCATACTTGCCTACCAAGCAAGTAGTGAAGTGTGAGAGAGGTGAGTGAGGGTGCCAGGTGTTGGCTGTGTATTGTGTAGTGACTGTCATGCATTTGTTTCCCAGGTTATCTTGGATCTGTTTAGTTTGTTGATAGGGTTTCTTAGTTAGCAGATTATTTCAGAAGGAACTTATTCACTTATCTTTTATTACTCATACTGTTTTGTTACAATAAAAAGGAGTCTTCACTATTTATCTCTTGAGTTAACTCCTTTCTCTGTGACATTTGATAGCCATGTTCCTTTGTCTTTTATTATATGATTCTTTCCTTTTACATACACTAAAGAAATACACTCACATAACTGCCTTTTACCTTATTCCTTATTTACTCATATATTTCTTAATTTCCCCCTTCCCATTTACATGAAGAAACACCATTTTCACTCCGTACATGGTCTTCCTCAGTACCCATTGTTTTATTCTTCTGCTATTCTGTTGAGTCTCCACTTACACCCCAAGAATCAACAAGCTTTCCGCCCCTTTCCAGTGTGTCGGCGGTGGCAGATGCTACTACACTGCTACTACTCCAAAAAAGTCAACCTGGAGATCACCGAGGACTCTTTGGGCATTCCAGCACCTTTCTGCAAGTCCCTTGTGTCCAAGCTCCTCATCCTCTCTGGCCCCAACCTCAGGAGTCTCAAGGTGCAGAAAATTGATTTTGTCGCCCGACAGAACATCCTCAAGATCATTGGTGAGTGTGATTGAAAGTGGAAAAAAAGTTGAGGGTCTGTAGTAAGAATTGTTGAGGATATTTTATCTGTCTGTAGTAAGAATTGTTGAAGATATTTTATTTTGGCATATTTAAACATTTTGCAACCCAAGTCACATATTTAACAAGTGAGACATTTCCAGGAGTAGCTTTATGACCCTGGTTGTAGTTTGACCCTTCTGTAACATGAACCTAAAAAAAACACTCGTTACAATCCGATTGATCTCTTTTTCGGCCTCTGGAAATAGTTATGAGAACCAAATGCATCTGACAGTACTGACCGTTCTCCAGTCTCACACATATGCCCATCCTTTCACTCCTGCCCATGTCCCTTTCCTGTCCCTTAGGTCAGCTGTGTCCCCATCTGGAGGTTCTGGATGTCAGCAGAACTCGTGGGATAAACTTCCTTCAGATCTCCAGGCTGGCACAGGGCTGCAAGACTCTCAAAGGCTTCATGGCTAAGGTGTGTTGCAGTGTGCTTTTTCTGTTGTATGATTATTCTCATGACATGGTAGATTGTTTGTTTTGCTTTAGTTAACTCCATGGCTAAAGTGTGTTGCAGTGTTTCATTTTCTGTTGTGCGACTATTCTCATCGCATGGGCGGTTGTTTGTGTTGCTCGTGGAGGTTTTGCTTTAGTTTACTTCATGGCTAAGGTGTGTCTGATGTGTTTCTCCTCCCTGTGTTTCTTTTGCTATTTTGTATTTATTCTTGTCACGGAAAGTTGATTGTGTTGCTCCTGGAGGTTTTTCGCTTTACTGTCACACTTGAACTTCCTTTTATTTCCTTATTTCTTTATCTTTCCTCGCAGGACTGCACTGATTTTGACGAGAAGGCCCTGCACCAACTCCTCGAATGCTACCCTCGGTTGGAGAAGCTGGATGTGTGTGGCACTTCTGTCTATGGCAAGAACCTAAGTATTCTGCCCAGGTCGCTTAAGGTAAATATTTCCTTTTCATTCTGTCCATTTCCATGTCTCTGTGTGTGTGTGTGTGTGTGTGTGTGTGTGTTTCTCTTGTTATGTGTATGTGTGTGTGCATATTTGTTTTCTTTTAATTACACGTTTGTTTGGTGGCAATTCTACTTTGTGTTATTTATTAGTTAGTTGATAAATATCTTTGTATATCCTCTCTCTTGCCCTCCTTTTCTCTTGCCTTTGCCCTCACTCTCACTTCAAGACCTGGCAGAGCTTTTAGAGTCAAGATGAACCTTTGCAGCATGAAAGGTCAACAGTTTTCCACATTAACCCTTTCCTTGCGTGCAGCGTGGGCGCGACTATCCCCTCAGGCGCAGTCGGGCAGCCCAATTGAGGGTCTCTTTTAACCTCTGTATCTCAAAAACTATTCATCACAGCTAAAAACCAACAACACCATTGGAAAGAGGAGGTCCAGATCTATAGGAGTCGGTTATGTATGCCTCTTGCGAACGTACATGCACGTCGGTGCGTGCGTGATGATCAGCCATATTGAGGGAGCAGCAGACATTTTTTCTTCAGATTCTGGCAAGGGAGCATTGCCAACTGCAATATTTACAACTATTTGCTCAAAGAATCAGTCGGTGATGGGTGAAGCTATGCAAAAATGCCACTATATTGGGCAAGAACATCCACCAGTTACTCATCCGTAGATTTGCTCTGCTTGGCTGATATGATTTTCCACCAAATTTAGTGAAAAATCCACTCAATTGGCAATCCTGTGTTGTGAGAATTAGTGTTAGAACACTTTCATACGTGGGAGATTTGAGTGCGGGTAGAGGTCGCAGTGGGCGTTTAGCACCACCAGCAAATACGCCTAACGCCTGCTGCAAGCGTTTAGCAATGAAAGGGTTAAATGATGACGTATCCCCATCATTACCAACATAATCTATACAATTACTAGTTATTAAATTTTGTATTGGTGGGGCAACACTTTTAATCCAGTCATTTCTGTGCTTTTCAGGAGCTCTACATTGAGAGGATTCCAGAACTGTGCCACAAGAAGAACAGTATTACTCAGATTGCTGATAAGTGTCCCAACATTGAGGTTCTGGAACTGAATGAGTGTGTGTAAGTCTTCTACCAACCCACTTTTCGTTTGTTGTGATTTCCTAAAGTCTTGGAGTCCTAGGTAGTATGTGTGTGTATTTACCAAGTTGTAGTAAATAGGATTTGTGCTAAGATCAGTTGTCCTGTCTCCACACCTGCTTTCATCCAATTTTGCTTTGAATCCATGAATGTTCTTGGGTCTGATTATCTCGATGGCTTTAGTAATGCAAGTTTCTCCCCTCCAGGGTGTCTAAAGAAGACCTGGAATACTTTGGGAAGCACTGCCTTAACCTCGCCAAGCTGACCGTGTACATGCCTGTGTCTGATTTCACGCCAGCCCTGTCCCACTTCAAGAAACTCACGGTGAGCTTATTCCTTGAGACCTACTAATATCTTATGTGTTTTGGAAAGTGAGGAACACTCCTTACACAAAAAGATAATTCATTCCCTGCCTCTTATTATAAACTGACCTTGTCTCTTGGTTCTCCCTCAGGATCTCACGCTGATGGGCAACACGGTGAACCTTAACCAGCTCTTCAGTAGCCTGCCACAGCTGGAAGTGCTCAATGTTGATACAGTGAGTTGTTTAGCCTTACTGTTACTTACCTTATCACTGCCCTTACCATTGCCTCTAGGAAATAGGTAAAACTGTTTCATCAATAGAATACTGGATGAGTGAAAAAAATTACCAGGCATGTAGATTATGCGTATATGATTGGAAGTTTTAGAGATTGGATAGATTTATGGGTGGGGAGAGGAGCTGCCATGCCTACAACACCTGACCTCTTGAAGTCTCCTTATATCTCCATGTGTCCTGGATAATTCTTTTTGCCATCACCCACATCTCTTCTGCTGCTCCTTCATAAAAGAAAGGAATCTATACCATGGAAACTGACCCTCACTTTGGTTTTTACTTATTGAGTTGCATGAACTGAGCATACAGTAATTACCACCACTTCATAGGTGATGATACCCATAGCTAAGATCTTATAAATGGTAACATGCATCACTCTAAGGCTTGATATGATACATTTCTGTACTCCTGCCACAAGAGACACGTTTCTGTACTCCTGCCACAACAAAGACTTATCTCATGTGAATATTTATCATCAAAATGGCACCAATCATATTTTCCCCATAGGAGCTACCACAAGTGGTGCACCTTGTCATTTATAAGATCTGTGGTAATAATATTCTGTACATTCTTGCTTCCAGAGAGATATAGTAGTGATGGACTAGGATATATGAAGAGGGTGAATATTATATTAGTAGTGGAAATAAATAGATGGAACAAACAATTTACTAGTTGATGATGATAATAGTTTTTCCAGAGTGAAATACAGAGTGAGGACACTGACTTCTCCGTCCTTGAGAAACTGAAGAGCTTGAAGATCACCCAGGCGGCAGTAGGCAGGGCATCACTGCGGACCCTCGCCAAGTGCAAACTGCTGGAGGCGATCTACCTGTTCAAGTGGAATTCAGTACCTGATGATGCCGTGGTGGCGTGAGTAGATTCTGTGTTTATGTTTCTGCTGCTGTTGCTATCTCTGTTTTCTCTCTTGCTTTTCTTTCCCCCTCGCTTTTCTCTCCCCCTTCGCTTTTCTCTCTTGCTTTTCCTTCCCCTTTTGCTTTTCTCTCTCCCTTGCTTTTCTCTTTCACTTTTAAGGAGGGGTACTATACAAATTTGAAGGCAATTGTCCAAGGCTGAAGGAGAGAAAATATGACCT
This sequence comes from Eriocheir sinensis, assembly GCF_024679095.1. Lineage (NCBI taxonomy): Eukaryota > Metazoa > Arthropoda > Malacostraca > Decapoda > Varunidae > Eriocheir > Eriocheir sinensis. Next base: position 12,265,440 of record NC_066530.1, read on the forward strand.
AACAATGTCCACTCACTCCCCTCTTTACAGCATCCTTTAAGGGGTCTAAAAACTGAAGAAGGTGTGTCCAAAGATGAGCAAGAGAAAGCATGATCTTATGATTTCTCTCACTCCCTTCTTTACAGCTTTCTTCGGGGTGTTTATTATTATTTTTTTTTTTTTTTGGTTGAGTTCACCGTCTCGTAATTCATGTTTTCCATAGATGTCTTTCCTTGTTTTTTTTTACTCTTTCGTTCTTCATTTGTTTGCTTCTTTCTATGTTGTTCATGTTCTTTAGTCGTTATTATATTTCTTTGTCTTTTGTGAGGTGTCCAAAGCAGAGCATGAGGAAATATGCCTAAGTGGTGCCCTCTCTCGACAGGATCATCGCGGGGTGTCCCAAACTGAACAAGCTGGTGTGTCCGAGCCTGGTGCCCGTCAAGGAGTTCGTAGACAAGGTGGACAACATCATGAAAGGGCGGTGCGGCAAGCTTGTGATCGAAGCGCGGGACTCCATCACCCTGCTCGGCCTTCACTACGACAGGAAGAAGATTGAGTTCATCCCCTCTCGTAAGTTTTTTCCCCCCGTTTGGAGCTTTCTTCCTTTTGTTCTTGTTTTTTTATTTGTTTGTTTATTTCGTTCATTCTTTCTTACCTTTTTTTTCTTTCATTTGTTTTGTTCTTTTTTCTTTCTGTACTTCCTTCCCTTCCTTTCTTTTGTTCTTTCTTGTTCTTTTTCATTCTTTTTCTGTTTTTCTTTCCATTTTTCTTTCTTTTTTTCTTTTTTCTTTTTCGCGATCCTCGAGTTTAACGTTATACCTTCGGAACGAAGCGAGCGCAAAACTCGAGAGGGTACTGTTCATGTCATAGGGGATGTTTATTTTCATCGTCTTCTGATCTAAAATAATTAAGTCGTCATTCTGATATTGCTCAAGGTTACTGGGCTGATAGTCAGGCATTTCTATCCTCCCTTAACACTTGCATATTTATTTTTCTTGATCGATATTCCTCTCTTTACAGGTAACTACGGATACATGTATGATCCCTTCAGCTATGACAGTGGTGAGTATTGGATGTTTGCTGTATTACAATTAGACACAGTTCAGTCAGTTCATGCATGGTGAGGACGTTGAGGTCACCAAAACTTTAACATACCTTGGTAGCGTAGTGCATAACAACGGTGGGTCTTGCCAGGAAGTCCACTATAATTGCTGTTTCTGGTAAAGGGTTGCCTGTAAGAACTGCTGTGGGAATATTGTGAGAGCTTCTGTTGTAGGATGCGATTTTTGTTACACAGCTGATTCACTGTCCAGTTTGGCTGACCCCTCCATCTGCAGGGAGTTGTGTGGCTAACCAGTCAACTTAAACCATGAATATTACAGCAACTTGCACGAGAGGCTTTTCAAACAGTCAAGCTGAGGCGCCAATAGGTGTAAGAGTATGGGCTTTAATGTCCTTGAATTCTATATAATTAGAGTACTAATGCCTTGCTGGTCTTCCTTGCAGCAGAATCGGACGACTCAGATGTCAGCTTTGATGGTGGTTGGTACGACAGCGACATCGACTTTCCTGAATACTACCTCGATGAGCAGGATGTGAGTGCCAAGTCTTCTCTTTCTCTCTTTAATAATTTTTTGGGGTGAATGTGCACTGATATTATTAGTAGTGTAATGTAGTGTATGATTGCAGCTTATCCAGTCCAAGGTTCAGTTTGTACAGTGCCCTCCCGAGTTTCCTGCTTGCTTCGTTCCGAAGGTATAGCGCTAAACTCGGGGTATTGAAAACAATGAAAAAGCACTTATTGGTTCCAACCTGTGGAGAAACTGGCTTTTTTTCCGACTTTACTCCCTTGTTATCAAAATACGTACCTTGGTAAAAGGAAGAAGATGGGAATTGGGTGGTTTGCTTTGAAGCTGCAATTGAAGGCGGCTGCCTTACAATTGGCTGGCATTTCTGAAAACACGCTTGTGATTCGTTGAGTCCAATGACATCATCGACGCTGCTCACTGAATCAGCAGCCTCACTGCTTTAAGGTGGTGTCACACTGACCAATTTCCTCCAACCGTTGGGGCTACGCGCCCAACAGGGAGCAAGTTGTTGGTCATCCGTAAGCTGGTGTCACACTGCCTTTTTCCTCCGACTGCATTGGCGGTAGGGGCAACTGGCAACTCCAACTTTTCCGGGTGTGAGTCACACACAGCCAAGGTCGGTTGCCCATAAACAAAGCAGTCGCCCTGTGTCCACGTGGCGTCGTCTGCTAAAGTAAGGGCTGTCGTGGCTTGTGCTGTCGTTACCCAAGTTATGGACATATTGCTGCAGTTAAATGGAAGGGAGAAGCAGTTGTGGGCACGATTATGGCTTCAAGGATGGAGGGACAAGAGTGTTTACCCAAAACTTGTCTGAGAACTGGGTAAATTTCCAGAACATCATCCGTGGGACACTGTTGGACAAACCTATTTTTTCTGGTAGTTTTCGGTGTGTTATGGAATAGTCTGCTAGCTGTTTTTGTCGCAAATCATTAAATCACTAATATATTGATTGACTCTTCAATGCCTGTTGTACGTGCACCAGCCACCACAGTGGCAAAATAGCTCCCAGAGAGGTTCAATGGACCGTATTGGCTATACAGGCAGCACCACACGTGGCCACTCATTGAACTGTCAAAGCAGTACTTTCTATAGTACTCAAGTTATGTACTAGAGTGCGTCTGAGGCTACCTCCAGGATGCAAGTCCTTGGTGCCGCCACTGCTCCAAGTCAACGTCTGCACACACTTTACTCCTATCCGATTTCCTGACTACTATTTGACATGGAGAAAAACTGAAGTCGGGCAGGAGTGAAGGGTGTGCAATCATCGGCTTGGGGCGACGGCGGCATCATGGCCATGTATCCCGAAGACAGCCTCAGACGCACTCTAGTCTATAACTTGACTCTATGGAAAATTCAGCTAGAAAGTTAGGTGGCCACATGTGGCACTGGCTGTATAACCAATACAGTCCATTTACTTACTGTTTCCATATTTCACTCACCACTCACAAAGATCACAAGTGGACAGACCAGAACAAAACCAGGCACATTAACACACATTTTTCCTGCTGTGTTTTCACCCAGCGCGCATGCGTGGTGGACAGCAGAACGACTTATTTCAGCGAGGAGATATTTCTCGCAACACCGGCCAGTGTAGTGGATCACCGCTGCCATGTCTCGTCATGCACCAGGAACACAACACCGGGAGTCCTACAGTTTTCATTGACTGGAGAAAGAACGTTTTTTAGGCTGTGGTTCCATAGCACGGGATGTTCTCTTATCTTGTCAATCAAATAGTAAACAAAGCAGCTCTGCCAGTCCACTTTACGAGTCTCTTGGTGGGCCATCTTCCACTGCTCCTCACTCCTCAGCCACTGCCGTCGTCTGTTTACATACAGCCGCGCGGTGCCCACGTTCCCACACTCATACCCACAACCGTTTTCCATTCATAAAGACAACCAGCAACTCGCTCCCGGTTAGGCATATGGGCGACCACGGTTGCCCGTAGCCCCAATGGTTGGATGAAAATGGCCAGTGTGACGCCGCCTTTGAAGGCAGTGTGCATCACGCTGACGGTAGGTAGACGTGACCCATACATGTCAAAGCAGCGCAAAACTCGGGGTAGTAATGCACGAAAGTCGGGATGGTGAGAATTTAGGACTAAGCGCGAAACTCGAGAGGGTAGTGTACACTATGCAAGCTGACTAAATGATTTTTAGAAGGGAGGATCTAGTCACCTAACCTAAACTGACATTCTGTTTTGTCTTCTTTTACTGTCTTCTTGCAAGAACTGTGCCATAACAGTATAGTTTATATTTTACATTTAATGCAAATTTCTTCAACATTTATTATGTTAAAATGAGGGTCTGCTGTACTATTGCTATTATTATTGGTAATATTATTATGCAGGGTATAGCACGATTGGTAATGGTAATAGTTTTTGCAGTTCGATGATGATCTCTTCGAGGCGGCGGTGATGCTGGCGGCCTGGAATGTGCCCGACTCTGGCCACTACTGAGGCGTGTGTGTGTGTGTGTGTGTGTGCGTGTAGTGTAAGAGACTGGAGGCTGTGGTGCAGCATTCATAATTTTTTTTGTGGCCGTAATATCTCAGCTATTTTTGTATGTATATAATCTTTTCTCAGCTTAATAAGTATCCACAAACTGTATTGCCTCTCAATGGCTGCTGTGGAGGTATTTATACATATGTAAAGAAAACAGTTTGGTATGTTGACATGTGGAATTCTTGAGCAAGAAACTAGAATTACATAATTATCACATGTAGTGTGGAAAATAACACAAACCCATGAATGGTAATTTAAATTTTCTTTAATTTAATTCCATGTGCTGCATATACTCCTGTAAAAGTCAACCCTCTCCCCACATGGCTGTGATTTGTTCCAATGCTTATACACCTTATCACTCATGAGTTTGCATTCCTAAACATTCACAAACATCAATGCAGAGTATGTTGAAACCATCCATCATGACACATTGTTTCTTCCTACTTTATATACAGGCAAATCCTGACATTACTGGCAAGTATTATCTTATACTCAAACTATACAGATCAGTGCAAACCCTTAGAGCAGTAGCTTCCCTGAACTTGGCCTGAGAAGGTTGTCCCAAGAATTTGACTTTTGTACGTGTATGTGCAGTAAAGAATCATACTTCTGTTATTAATTTTGAATGCTAGTAATTAATGAAAAGTGTTTCTTATCATATATTTGTATTTAAACGTATAAAAGAGACAACTGAGACTGACTCGTAATCTTATGTTATTTGAGGGCTGATTATTGTTTCCTGTACAATATGTAGTCCATCATTTTCTTGGTTCATCCACTTTCTCTGTGATAATAGGTATAATCATAATCATGCTCCAGTTCCTGCAACACATGCTGTTTGTCTTCCTTGGTGTGTGTTGGTCGTGCACAAGACATGCTGTTTGTTCTCCTTGGTATGTGTTGCCCTGCACAACACTCGGTCTTCTTAGTCTTGACGGCTGTTGCCTACACTGTCTATCTTTTTTTTCTTTTGTTGTTTCTTTCATTCGCTTTTTTCCAGCCCTTTTTCTTTTCCATCTTATTGTTCATGTTCTTTATTGTTTAGTATTTATCCGATGTTCTATTCACTCAGTCTTTGTCTTACAGCTATTGCTGCTCTCTGTTTGGGCAGTTCTTACCTACACTCACTTTTACTTGTGTTCATATGGGGCTGCTGTTTTGGGGTGGGATTGTGGCTTAGGACTGGATTCCCTGTAATGTCACACAGCAGCACTTGGGTTCAAACAGCCTTGCCCCGACTCTTTAACTTCCATGGCTTGACACACTAATCCACTAGACCGCCACGCCACATATCACTTGGTGGTCAGCGGTAACGGCCAGTATACTTACGTGCAGGTTCCTCATTTTAAGTTAACTCATGTGTTTTTGGAAGAACAGAGATGAGCATGTTGTTTCAAAGCCAACTTATTTCTTACTTTACACATTGTGCTTAAATACATTGATGCTATTTAAATGCCTTGAATCACCATGTATTCGTGTGGAAGCACTGATGTTGGTTTGTGTAAAGGTTAAGCCCCAGCCAAGGCTATGGTATGGTTGGCTGCATTGTTTTTGAGTAGACTGATTCTGTGTGTGGAACCTGTGTTGTATGGAAGGACTTAAGGTTTAAATGTGTAAAGGGTAACCCCCTCCAAGGATATGATATGTACAATTAAGGAACAAATATAATCCCTCAGAAAAGCAGTGTCTGTGAAAGTCAACCTTTTAAATTCGGCCTAAGAAATTAATGCAATAGAACATAAGGTTTATATGCGTAAAAGTTAATCCACTCCAAGGATATGATAAGGAACAGTTTTAACTCAGAAAAGCAGTGTCTGTGTGTCATCCTTTTAAACTCTGCATAAGAAACTAAACTTCTACAGGATTGGATATAGAAATGTTAAATATTTCATCTCGAGCACATGGATTTGACACAGTTTTGGTAGGAGTTTTGGGTATTTCCAGGGGTAATTTTATTAGTTGGTAGTGTGACCGGTAGCAGCGAGAAAAATGAGAAAAAATCACCCCTCACACAAACCATCTCGTAATATATATCAAAGCATTTTGGGGGGGTTGATATGAGAGGTAAACTGAAGAAATAGAAAAGAGAATATCAGGGTTTTTAAGCATATGGCAAAGATAAAACCTAAGAAACCCAAAACTTTTCTAATACAATGCGAAGATTTTAGAACAGGTAAGAATTAGACCGTTAAAAAAGAAAGACCCAAGAAACTACCAAAACAAATACATAAATAAATAGATAAAAGATAATATAGATAAACTAAAGAGGGGTAGAAACATAAACAAAAACATCCTCAAGGGACTGTCTAGCAACCCCCCCACAAAAAAACAATAGATAAAAATGAAACTAATAGAAATGGGATCAAATCAAATAATAGAAGTATAGTATGGATGGCGAGTGAGTGAAGTGACGCGCCCCCGGAAATGTGCTCCCTATTAAGTAGTTGTATATATATTTTTTGCAGCTAAGGAGACAGTTCAAGGGCGTAAAGTAAAAAAAAAACAGAGGTCAAAGGAGTGTCCAAAAAGAGAGGTCAATTTCGGGAGGAGAGGTGTCCTGATACCCTCCTCTTGAAAGAGTTTAAGTCGTAGGCAGGAGGAAATACAGATGAAGGAAGATTGTTAGGATCAATTGAACAATTGCCCCCCAGACCGCTCTGGTTTGGCAGAGTTGGGGGGCAATTCTTCAGTTGATGACATGACTACAGTGGGCGGCCAAAACCTCACCGATAGACCTGACATCAGGGGATCAAAACCTCAGCAGCTGACCTGACCTTATCTTAACACCTCGACGGTGGGCCTGACATCAGAGGATCAAAACCTCACCCTAACATTTTTGACTAACCTGACACAACTTGTGATCAGTTTTAGCACCATTGGGTTCATGTATTCTGTCTATTGTTTGACATGGCCCGTGACACATTCAAGCCTGTCGTGCTCCCTGACTGAGGATCCTTTGCCTGTGATCAATTGGCTTAAACAACATCGACTTTCTTCACTCATATTTGCAAGAATTTGTGGTGCGACCGATTTTTTGCCAATGCATTTGAAAATCACTATTAATATTTTCCACTCAATTCCCTATGTGAGAAATGCAAAAAATAAAGTGCTCCACATATGCTGTGTGTTCTCATACCCATTTAGTATACATTTACATAACAATAAAACTATTAGTTATAAATAATGCAATATATAGAATATAAGATTATGCATAATAAATGGCATAAACCAAATATAATATATAATTTCCGATATTTCTAGTTGGGGGGGCGATTCTTCAGTTGAGCAGAGTTGGTGGGGCGAATCTTCAATTGGGAACTCTGGGGGGGCAATTCTTCAATTGATCCGATTGTTCCAGAGTTTACTAGCGTGAGGGATGAAAGAGTGAAGATGCTGGTTGACTCTTGCATAAGGGGTTTGGACAGTATAGGGATGAGCATGAGTAGAAAGTCGTGTGCAGCGGGGCTGTGGGAGGAGGGGAGGCATGCAGTTAGCAAGTTCAGAAGAGCAGTCAGCATGAAAATATCGAAAGAAGATAGAAAGAGAGGCAACATATAGCGACAGAATTTGAGAGGTAGAAGTCTATCAGTATGAGGAGGAGAGCTGATGAGACGAAGAGCCTTTGACTCCACTCTGTCAAGGAGAGCTGTGTGAGTGGACCCCCCCACACACATGAGATGCATACTCCATACGAGGGCAGACAAGGCCCCTGTAAATGGATAGCAACTGTGCGGGGGAGAAGAACTGGCGGAGACGGTACAGAACGCCAAGCCTCGAGGAAGCTGAATTAGTAAGAGATGAGATATGAAGTTTCCAGTTGAGATTTTGAGTTAAGGATAGACCGAGGATGTTTAGTGTTGAGGAAGGTGATAGCTGAGTGTTGTCAAAGAATAGGGGATAGTTGTTTGGAAGATTGTGTCGAGTGGATAGGTGGAGAAACGGTGTCTTTGAGGCGTTGAAGGACACCAGGTTCCTCTTGCCCCAGTCGGAAATAATAGTAAGGTCTGAGCGTTCTGTTGCCTCCAGCCTTGAATCGTTAAGTTCCTGTAGGGTGGGTCTTCTGTTAAAAGAAGTTGAGTAATGCAAAGTGGAATCATCGGCGTAAGAATGGATAGGACAGTTCGTTTTGGAAAGATCATCAATGAACAACAGAAAGAGAGTGGGAGATAGGACAGACCCCTGTGGGACACCACTGTTAATTGGTTTAGGGGAAGAACAGTGACCGTCTACCACAGCAGAAATAGATCGGTCAGAAAGGAAACTGGAGATAAAGGTACAGAGAGAAGGATAGAAACCGTAGGAGGGTAGTTTAGAAAGCAAAGATTTGTGCCAGACCCTATCAAAAGCTTTTGATATGTCCAGCGCAATAGCAAAGGTTTCACCAAAACGGCTAAGAGAGGATGACCAAGAGTCAGTTAGGAAGGCTAGGAGATCACCAGTAGAACGCCCCTTGCAGAACCCATACTGGCAATCAGATAGAAGGTCAGAAGTGGAAAGGTGCTTTTGAATCTTCCGGTTAAGGATTGATTCAAAAGCTTTAGATAGATGAGAAAGTAAAGCTATAGGACGGTAGCTTGAGGGATTTGAACGGTCACCCTTCTTAGGCACAGGCTGTATGAAGGCATACTTCCAGCAGGAAGGAAAGGTAGATGTTGACAGGCAGAGGCGAAAGAGTTTGACCAGGCAGGGTGACAGCACGGAGGCACAGTTTTTAAGAACAATAGGAGGCACTCCATCAGGTCCATAAGCCTTCTGAGGATTGAGGCCAGAGAGGGCATAGAAAACATCATTTTGAAGAATCTTTATAACAGACATAAAAGAGTCAGAGGGGGGATGAGTAGGAGGAATCTGCCCAGAATCGTCCAGAGTGGAGTTTTTAGAAAAAAGTTTGAGAGAAGAGTTCAGCCTTAGAGATAGATGAGACGGCAGTGTTGCCGTCAGGACTGAGGAGTGGAGGGAAAGATGAAGAAGTGAAGTTGGAGATGTTTTTGGCTAGATGCCAGAAGTCACGGGAAGAGTTAGAAGAAGCAAGGTGTTGACATTTTCTATTTATAAAAGAAGTTTTGGTAAGTCGGAGATGCTCAGCGAAGGGAGAGTGGGTCAAGATGTGCTCCACTTTAGAGTTCAAATGGTCAAAGAATTTTACATAGTTAGTAGAGTTAGGTGAGAGATAAACAGCACAGATATATTTAATAATAGAATGACAATGAAGTCTTAGCCAGAAGGTGAAAAATTCAGAAGAATCAAGGTCGTGGGCACGAGGGTAAGTGGTGTCGTTGCGCACGTAGGCGCAACATCCAGCTGTGGATTGAAATTTAGGATAGAGATAGTAGGAGGGAAGAGTAGAGATTGCTGTCAGTAGCCTCAGAAACCTGTGTTTCGGTGAGGAAGAGAAGGTGAGGTTTAGAGGAAGAGAGATGGTGTTCCACAGAATGAAAATTAGAACGAAGACCGCGAATGCTGCAGAAATCAAGACACCTCTCGATCGGGTCGGCAGCCAGAAGGGTAGTCTTCCCTGGAGGAATTTGTGGTTCCCCCCCCCAGGCGGGGACTCCGCGGCATGATGTATAGGTGTGACATTTTTAAATTTGAATTTTGGGAAAAGGTGTATATGTTGTGTGAATGTAGTGCGGTGTGGACAGAGAGAGGATCTGTCTTTAGAAAGCATGCTGAACTACTCTCCGGTGCTGGTGAGACAATAGGGAAACGGTTATAGTCTGTTCAGAGCATGAAGGCGGTTCAGGGTGGAGCTGGTATCCTCTAGCCATTGTACCAAATCAGCCTTCGTATATACATGCATCTTTTTCTCTTATCTCCCATCCATGTGCTATTTGAAAGTGATATTTTATATATTCTGTATATAGTAAAGGAAGCTACATAGTACAATGAGTGTCGATGTTTAGGATTATAACAAGGATTTGTATAAATTCTATGACATGTGGCAGGGATTTTTTCCCATGTTGCCACGTTGTGGTGGTGGTGGTGGTGGTCGGTGTGTCCCCCTAGGTCGATCCCTCCCCCGGGTCGAGAGGGAGAGAGAGAGATAAACAGGTGGGTTGTGGGTGGGTAGGCCGGGAGAGAGTGCTAATCTGATAATTGGCGGTCGAACTGGCAGCGCTGCACTCATGGGAATTCTGGAATCTGCCACACCTTGAACCGCCTTCATGCTCTGAACAGACTATAGTGATGACATGGGAAGGGTCTTTGGAGGGCTTCAGCTCCCTTCTCACCTCCCATATATACCTCACCGGGAGTGGCTTGCGCCCGTTCGGAAGGTGTCTTCCTACCTACTCCAGCCAATAGTTAGATAAATAATAAAATATAAACCCCCGTAAAAGAATAGATAACAAAAAGATAAAATAATAGAAACTGGATCAAATAAGATAATAGAAACAAGAGTATGGACGGCGAGTGAGTGAAGCGACGTGCCCCCGGACATATGCTCCCTATTAGGTAGTCATAGTTAGATAAATAATAAAAGGTGAAATAAGAGCACCATTTAGTAGCCCCGTAAAAGCGGCCGAAACACAAGCGGCTGCAGCCTCCCATTCACGGTTATCTCTCGAACGTGTCCTCGCTTAGACCTTGGAGTTAATAGATAGGCTGACCATTACGAAACACTTGCTGTAGGAGAGGCCCGGCTGGTCTGGGCTCACATAACACCTCTCTACCCCCTTTAGATCCGTAGCCTCCAACACAAACCAGGTAACGTGTAAATGCGTGTACTGAAAATGCTCATTGTCGTTGTTGTTGGCGCCTGTCAGGTCTCTGATGTCCCTTGGATCTGGATCTGGATGATAATGCGCAGGGCACATTTCAGGTGCATAACATAAGACAGTTGAACAGCCTGGGTCCAACACATATGAAGCTTTCTGCCTGTATCGTCTTTATCCTCTGAGATTCAGTGTTCAGTGACATCTTTGTGCAGGACGGGTGGTGTTGACCTTCAATGCCACCCTTCTCATTTTAAGTTGGATTTGGTGCCATGCCCTCAAGGATTTTCCAAACATAATAGCAATGTAGCGCTCTCTTCATCGCTGCAGAGATTATAGCCTAAGATGTTTAGCTTCCCTTTGAACCTGGTCAAGGTCTTGGATGTCTTTTACTTTATGTGGGGACCAGAGCTGGCAGACATATTCCAGCCTTGATATGACAAGGGTCTAGTTGGTTTGCATGCTTACTGCTCCTAGTATGACTATTTTCCAAGGTCACAGAGAAGAGTAACATATTCAGATACAACGTTTCATATATAACACATTTCTTTATCTTTTTCTTCTTCTTTTCTTAATCTACGTCAGTACAACACAACATGACCACTGGCAAGGCTGATGCACAGAGAACACAGAGAAAATGCATCAGTCACCCCTTTTTTGTCAGAGAAGACTAAGGCCCATATTCTTAAACACATTGGACTCCCATTACAACTAATTTTCCAAGGCAATAGAGAAGATTAGCCAGGTTTTCATGGGTGATATTCCCGTTCAAGATGCAGACTTTGTATAAAACTATCACTGGGATCACAAAACAGTCCATGAAAATCCAAACAACTTCTACGAGAGACTTTTCAAACAGGCATATCAGGTTCCCATTGCAATTTTTTCAAGGCCACAGAGAAGATAATCTGGGTTTTCAAGGGTGATTTTCCTGGTTAAAGTGCAGAAGTCGTGTAAAACAATCACTGGGATCACAAAACAGTCCATGAAAACCCCTGCAACTTCCACGAGAGGTTTTGCTAACAGGCGAACTGAGGTGCCGATACTTTTTAAGAATACGGGACCGCTTCACTCCACAGTCCAGTAGTAGACATGACATTGCCTTTGCTATGGTTTCCACTATATATATCTTCTTTTTTCTTCTTTTCTTCTTTCTTCTTTTTGATTAACATCCTTACTTTCTCTTATGGATTGGGCAGAAACGACTCCCACTCTCTATATCTTCTTCCTTCTTTTTCTTTTCAGTTAGTCATTATTTTCCCTTATGGAGATGGACGTAAATGGCTCACTCTATATAGTCCTTGATTATATTGATTCGTGTTTTATTTTCATTTTGGGTGAGGCTTTGTATTGAGCTGTGTTTGATGAATAAGGTCTATGTTGTGCAGCTCAGCATATAAGTCAATGTCACTGGGGAGTAAACAACATAATGCAGAGTTTCCATTCACCATTATGTAAAAAATCCTTAACATAACATAACCTTCATGGTGGCCATTTCTTAAGGGCTCCTCCATCTAATTCCTTTTAATTCATCGTGTTTGCCTATGTGGGAAGGAAATCAGTAGGAGTATACATATCAAAACCTAGCTAAACCTAACCTAACTTAACCTAACCTAATGTAACCCTCCTTCTCAGGTTTATAATGTTCGGAGGGAAGGAATTAAGGCACGTCCTGACCCTGGCCTCACAATGGACCAGAGTGGCGTCAGGCTCGGCACCTAACACCCTCCGGTGGAACAGTCCCTTCATACACACATCCTCATGCCAGAGGAAGTGTGAGCTCACGTCTAAAAGGTTTGTGGATGGATTGCTCTTGATTGTAGGATGAGATTGTGGTTAGTTATCATGTCTATCGGTCATTAGTTATCAGCCCCTATAGTTAATTATCAACCTCTACATTAAATCTGTCAGGCCCTCTTAGTAAGTTCTGCCCCTGTTGTTAGTTTTGAACCCTCTGCATTACGTCTGTCAACCCCTCTTAGTAAGTTATCAAGGCTCTACATAAAGTCTATTATATCAAAATTATGTTTTATCAGTTCTGACGGAATGTGGAAAGTCAGTTAGAAGACAATATTAAATTCTTCATCTTCCTCACTATTACCTACTGACTATGCCTTTTTTTTTTTCTCCACACTAGCAACGATGTAAAATTCCACTCCTCCACACATCATTTAGGATTCATGGTAGCAGGTTGAAAGTCAGTTAGAAAACCTCATCATCTTCATCATCATCTTCAGGTATCAGGTGGAGAGAGGAAAGTATGGCCAAGTTAGCGAGGAGAACATTAAATTTTTCACTGACCTCCTGGGGCCACATCGTATCATCCTGGGGGAGGCCGAGCTGGAGGGCCACAACACTGACTGGCTCGAGACTGTTCGGGGGGCGTCCTCTGTCCTCCTCAAGCCCAAGACCACCGAGGAGGTGTCCAGCATCTTGTCTCACTGCAACCAGCATAGACTAGCCGTGTGTCCCCAAGGCAAGTTGTTAGTTAACCTGTCCACTGTGATTGGCATGGATTTGGCTTTCACTGGTAGCCTGGTAACATATACTCCCAGGTCTTTCTCTGCCTCTGTCGTGGATAGTGGAGTGTTTCCCATGTGGTATAGGTATGCTGGATATCCCCTCCCAAGGTGCAGGACTTTACATTTTTCTTCATTGAATTGTAGCAGCCACTTTTTGTTCCATTCCTGTAGCTTGGTGATGTCTTCTTGTAGGAAATGCTCAGTCAACGGGTTAAGGTTTATGTTTTTTCCCTTTCTTTGTGTTTGCCTATGTGGAAAGGAAATCAGTAGGAGTATATATATCAAAACCTAGCTAAACCTAACCTAACGTAACCCTCCTTCCAGCTTGCAATCAACTGTCAGGTTATCCGATGTTGTGTCTTATGTAGCTTTTAGTGTTGGGACAAAGCAAAGAGGAATGCAGAAGTTTGTTGCCTTACTAAATCCCTATTCTCTCATTCCCTATTCCCTATTCTCTCTGGGAAATGGAGTTAATGGTGATGAAGAGGAAAGGGGTCATATTCACTTGTTGTTATAAATCTTAATATGTTGGGTTTAACCAAGTAGCAGCGACGGGCCAAATTTGTGGCTTTACCGTGTAGCAGCGACTGGCCATATTAGTGACATTATATAAACCCCCTAAAATAGATGATACATAGACTGATCACAAATGCTTTGATATATATTATGAAATGGTTTGTGTGAGTGATGATTTTTTTTCATTTTTCTCGCTTAGAGGGACCATTAAGAAACGTGATCCCCGCTGCTACCGGGTTAAATAAAACCGACATCTAGGAAACTTTATGATAGCAGACTTAGCATTTAATCCTCTTTGTGTTTGTCTGTGTGGGAAGGAAATCAGTAGGAGTATACATGTCTAAACCTAACCTAACCTAACCTTTTATCATTTTCAAACTTTGCAATTAGTGGGCAAAATACTGATACCACACCCATTTACCTTTTTCAACTCCTCATCCTTCATTTCACCCAACAGGCGGCAACACTGGACTGGTGGGAGGGAGCGTTCCAGTATTCGATGAGGTTATAATCTCCATGAATCTCATGAATAAGGTTGAGAATGTAGACACGTGGGCGGGAGTCGTCACCTGCCAGTCTGGGTGTGTCCTGGAGGCCCTGGATCAGCATGTGGCCGAGTATGGGCTGATGGTGCCCTTGGACCTCGGAGCAAAGGGCAGCTGTCATATTGGTGGCAATGCGTCGACAAATGCGGGTACGTTGCTGTCGGTATGAATTTTGTGAGTCAAGAGTCTCAAGACCTATAGTAACTGTTTGGGGTTTTGTTAGGTTAGGTTAGGTTAGGTTAAGTATAGGTTAGGTTAGGTTAGGTTAAGTATAGGTTAGGTTAGGTTAGGTTAAGTATAGGTTAGGTTAGGTTAGGTTAGGTTAGGTTAGGTTAAGTATAGGGTATCTTCTAACACATGATAGCTAGCACCTTATGGTATAAATCAACAAAGAATGACCTCCCTTTGTTGTATAGAGAGTCTCATTAGTAAGGAATCTTATGTGAATTTTCCGAGTTATTTTCTATTCACACTTCCATTTTTGACTCTCACCACGAAAATTTTGATCGAGAGTTATTCGTTCTTCATTTTGTTACAAGTACAACATAATTTTGATTAGATTTTTAGTGTTTTGTTAGTGGTCTTTTTTGTTTTATTTATTTTTGCCCACCAGGAGAAAAAATTTGATCTAGGAAACTGAGGTGATTTATCCATTCTTGATCTTGTTTACTAGATTAAGATGATTCTGATTAGTTTTTCGTAGTTTTTTTTGTTAGTGAGTTCTTTTTGTTAGTAGTCTCTTTGTTTTTTATTTATCTTTGCCCACAAGGAAAGAAATAGATCTAGGAGACTGAACTGATTTATCCATTCTTGATCTTGTTTACTTGTATCAGATGATTTTGATTAGTTTCTAGTAGGGTTTTGTGTTAGTTAGGTCTTTTTTGTTAGCAGGCTCATTTGTTTTTATTAATTTTTCCCCTTGAGCTGCTTCCCTCACTGTAAAAAAAAAGGATCATATCATCAGGTGGCTTATGTCTGCCGTGGTATGAATAGTTTTTGTCGGTATGGTTAAGTTTAGAGTTTTTTCAAACACATGATGGCCAGCACCTTATGGTATAAATCAGCAAAGAATGACCTCACTTTATTGTATAGAAAGTCTCATTAGTATGGAAGCACATATGAATTTTTCTGAGTCAAGACCTATTGTAACTGTTTGGGGTTTTGTTAGGTTAAGTTAGGTTAGGTTAAGTTTAGAGTATCTTCAAACACATGACAGCCAGCACCTTATGGTATAAATCAACAAAGAATGACCTCACTTTGTTGTATAGAAAGTCTCATTAGTAAGGAAGCACATTTGAATTTTTTAAGTCAAGACCTATTGTAACTGTTTGGGGTTTTGTTAGGTTAAGTTTAGAGTCTCTTCAAACACATGATAGCCAGCACCTTATGGTATAAATCAGCAAAGAATGACCTCACTTTGTTGTATAGAAAGTCTCATTAATAAGAAAGCATATATGAATTTTCTGAGTCAAGACCTATAGTAACTGTTTGGGGTTTTGTTAGATTAAGTTATGTTAGATTATGTTTAGGGTATCTTAAAACACATGACTGACAGCAACTTTGGTATAAATCATCAAAGAATGACCTCACTTTGTTGTGTAGAAAGTATCATTAGTAAGGAAGCTCATATGAATTTTCTGAGTCAAGTCCTATAGTAACTGTTTGGGGTTTTGTTAGGGTAGGTTAAATTTGGGGTATCTTCAAACACATGATAGCCAGCACCTTATGGTATAAATCAGCAAAGAATGACCTCACTTTATTGTATAGATAGTCTCATTAGTAAAGAAGCACATATGAATTTTTCTGAGTCAAGACCTATAGTAACTGTTTGGGGTTTTATTAGGTTAAGTTAGGTTAGGTTAAGTTTAGGGTCTTTTCAAACACATGATAGTCAGCACCTAATGGTATAAATCAACATAGAATGACCTCACTTTGTTGTATAGAAAATTTCATTAGTAAGGAAGTATGTATGAATTTTCTGAGTCAAGACCTATAGTAACTGTTTGGGGTTTTGTTAGGTTAAGTTCCATTAGGTTACGTTTAGGGTATCTTAAAACACATGACTACCAGCAACTTTGGTATAAATCATCAAAGAATCACCTCACTTTGTTGTATAGAAAGTCTCATTAGTAAGGAAGCTCATGTGAATTTTCTGAGTCAAGACCTATAGTAACTAGTTGGGGTTTTGTTAGGTTAAGTTAGGTTAGGTTAAGTTTAGGGTCTCTTCAAACACATGATAGTCAGCACCTTATGGTATAAATCAACAAAGAATGACCTCCCTTTGTTGTATGGAAAGTCATTAGTAAGGAAACATGTATGAATTTTCTGAATCAAGACCTATGGTAACTGTTTGGGGTTTTGTTAGGATAAGTTCCGTTAGGTTAAGTTTAGGGTCTCTTCAAACACATGATAGTCAGCACCTTATGCTTCTATTTCTTAAAAAAAAGTATCACGTCTTCAGGTGGGTTACGTCTGCTGCGGTACGGCAGTCTGCACGGGTCTATACTTGGGGTGGAAGCCGTGCTGGCCTCGGGGGAAGTGGTCGACTGCATGACGGCAATGAAGAAAGACAACACTGGCTATGACCTAAAGCACCTCTTCATCGGGTCGGAGGGAACGCTCGGAGTAATCACTAAGGTAGGCATTGATATGGCCTGCTTATTTCTTATTTGGTGTTGGTGTAGTGTACCTTAATTCTGTATCTCCTTCATTTATAGTCTGTCTTCTCTTATTCTTTGGGTCAGACTTGCTATGATCCTCCTCCATGTTGCTCAATCCAGTGCTAATCATTCTATTTCTAACACTTTACTTTATTCTTTTTTATTAAACAGGAAACAGCTCAAGGGCAACAAAGAAAACAGAAAGAAAAACATGAGGTATAGAACTTGGGGAGCACTGGAGGTTGAGAGGGGGAGCAGAGCTATTTATGAGGGGGGTCACAGTGTTATATTTCACCTACCAAGGGGGGAAAAATTATCTACTCCATCGTCTTTTATCTATTGCCACCCTCACTACCACTCTCTCCTCGTCTCCCCTCCAACTTTATTAAGGGTAAAAGAGGAAGTATATTAGTAGAGAAGATCCATTGGGGGGAAGGAAATCAATAGGAGTATACAAAGCAAAACCTTACCTAACTTAACCTAACCTATCATAACTCTCCTTCCAGCTTGCATATCAAAACCTAACTTAACGTAACCTAACTTAACCTAACCTATCATAACTCTCCTTCCAGCTTGCTTATCAAAACCTAACTAAACCTAACTTAACCTAACCTAACTTAACTTAACCTATCATAACTCTCCTTCCAGCTTGCATATCAAAACCTAACTAAACCTAACTTAACCTAACCTATCATAACTCTCCTTCCAGCTTGCATATCAAAACCTAACTTAACGTATCGTAAGTCTCCTTTCAGCTCGCATATCAAAACCTAACTAAACCTAACTTAACCTAACCTATCATAACTCTCCTTCCAGCTCACATATCAAAACCTAACTAAACCTAACTTAACCTAATCTATCATAACTCTCCTTCCAGCTTGCATATCAAAACCTAACTAAACCTAACTTAACCTAACCTATCATAACTCTCCTTCCAGCTTGCATATCAAAACCTAACTTAACCTAACCTAACTTAACCTATCGTAACTCTCCTTTCAGCTCGCATATCAAAACCTAACTTAAACTAACCTAACCTAACTTATCACAACTCTCCTTCCAGCTTGCATATCAAAACCTAACTAAACCTAACTTAACCTACCCTAACTTAAACCTTCTTCCAGCTTGCATATTAAAGCCTAACTAAACCTAACTTAACCTAACCTAACAACCCTCTTTCCAGCTTGCAATCAACTGTCCGTCTAGACCACAGGCTGTAAATCTTGCCTTCCTGGGCCTAAACACGTATGACGATGTGCTAAAGACCTTCGTGGCAGCCAAGAAGCAGCTGGGAGAGATCCTCAGCTCCTGTGAATTCATCGACAGATCGTCTCTTGAGTGTGTGGAGAAAAACTTGAATCTAAAGGCCCCGATTTCGTCGCATGAGTATTATATGCTGATTGAGACTTCAGGTTTGTGTCTTGGATATTGGATTGAAAATTTTCTTGAGTTATCATAGAAGACAACATTTAATTAAACTTACTTTTACTTATAAATGTCAGCACTTAAGGTAAAGATATGTTGAACTCAACAGACTAGATTCATTGTGTAGTGCCGGAGTTTTTTCGACTTTTCTTTCGTCTTTTGTTCTCAATTTGATAAAAAAAATTGCCTTTGCACAATTTAGTTAAAGTAGCTAGCGATCACTGGCAGTTTTAGGGGTTGGTGCATTCTCCCATTCCACACCTCCACTTATTCTTTTTCTCTACTTATGCTGTACTATTATTAAGAGAGAAAATTTATTTGTTAGATGTAGCCATTAACCTATAAAAGTGTTCATTAATACCTTACAGGGAGAGCTTGCGATATGAATATTTATGTTCTTTCACAGGTTCAAATGGGACCCACGATGAGGAGAAGCTGAACAACTTCCTGGAAAATGTACTTGGGTCAGGAACAGTATCTGACGGCACAGTGGCCTCCGAGCCCTCCAGGATGCTGCATATCTGGGCGCTGAGGGAGAGGATCGCCGAGGCCCTCACACGCGAAGGCTACACCTACAAGTTAGTGACTGAAGCCTCTTAATAAATAAACTTAATGAATAAATAAACTCGGGTAGTGAATAAACTTAATAAATAAATAACACCTTTCCACCTGAAATTGACCTCTTTTTTGGGTACTCTTTAATTTTATCTTTTATATGAGCGGCGAGTAGTGGGCTTTTTTTTTTTTCTGCTCTTTTTGTTGCCCTTGAGCCATGTCCTCTGATGTAAAAAAAATATAAATAAATAAATAAATAAATAATTAAAAAAACTCGGGTGCTGAAATAAGCTTCAAAAGTAAAGCTTGGTAAACTTTCTCCATTTTATTGAATCACATAGTATATTTATTTATGTTGAGGTATTATTCTACTATATGGGCCCATTATGTGATTTGTTCTACTTGAATTTACATATTTCGAAGTTCTTAAAACTATCGGCGCCTCAGTTCGCCAGTTTGAAGACCCTCATGTAGAAGCTCCTGGGATATTTATGGACTATTTTGTGATCCCAGTGATAGCTTTATACGACCTGTGCGCCATGAACGAGAAAACCATCCATGAAAACCAATCTTCTCTGTGGCCTTGGGAAATAGTTATGGTGGAAGCTCGATGCATTTAACCCGGTAGCAGCGGGGATCATGTTTCTTAACGGTCCCTCTAAGCGAGAAAATTGAGAAAAAATCATCACAACAAACCATTTCATAATATAAATCAAAGCATTTGTGATCGGTTTATGTTTCATCTATTTTGGGGGGTTTATATCATGGCACAAATTTGGCCCATCGCTGCTACCGGGTTAAGAATGTGGACATGAGAGTGTGTGCTGTGTTGGGTATGTTAGTGTCACAGCCCTTCAAGAATAACACCAGCCTCTTATCTACACACTTCCTACAGGAGAGGGATTGATCGTGTGGAGAGAGTGCTGAAATGGGGAAAATTGAAGTCTTGTTTCGCTTCTTCTTTCAGCTTTCTAGTTTAGGCCTGTAGGTGATGTAACTTTTGATGTCCAAGACACATGCTAAATTTTGATAAAGGTGTGTCTTCGATGCTCTCTATCCATTTCATCTTTCTAGGTTAGGCCTGTAGGTAATGGAACTTTCGGTGGCCCAAGATGCACGGTAAATTTTGCAAGAAAAAGTGTCATTAATGCTCCCTCTATCTCTGTCTTCTCAATCTCCACTCCTTTTTTAGCTTATTTATGCCAACTCTTCCACCTGTTCTTCACACACACTTCAGAGACCCTTGTATTATGTTTATTTACAGAAACACAACAGTACATCAGCACATTATATTCTTTTCACTTTACTTGGTGACGCTATTTTTTTCCATACTTCAGTTCGGGTTCATTTTTATGTCAGGTGTTTAAGTGGATTAACTATTTTTGTCATCAATGCTAAAGGGAGTGACGTTTGCACACACTGACATGCATCAATAAACAGTGGACTTTTACCATGCTGCAGGTACGACATCTCCCTCCCCCTGACCCACTTCTACAAGATGGTGGAGGACATGAGGGAGCACCTGGGCCCTACCGTCATGCGCTGCTGTGGTTACGGACACATCGGAGATGGAAACCTTCACCTCAATATTACTACTCATGAGTTTGAAAAGGTATAGTGTTGGATCCTTTATGCCTTGGTTTATATTACTTCATGCATATTGTGTTTCAAGGGGAAGTAGTGGGAAATGTTGGGAAAAGACTTTGTCCTGCAGTGGATCAAAAATGATTGGCGATGATAATGTGTGGATATATATTTAGGTGAATTTGGTGTTTGTCTCTCACTGCATGAGTTTGAGAAGGTAGTGTTGGATCCTTTGTGCCTTGGCCCATATTACCCTATACATATTGTGTTGCAAGAGGAATAAGTGGAAAATGTTGAGGAAAGCCTTTGCCCTGCAGTGGATCGAAAATGATCGACGATAAGGTGTGGAGGATATTTATCCAGGTTAATTTGGTGTTTGGTCTCTCGCAGGATGTCTTAAACAAAATCGAGCCAGCCTTGTATGAGTGGACGTCGAAGGTGAATGGCAGCATAAGCGCCGAGCACGGCTTGGGGTTCAAAAAGCGAAACTACATCCACTACTCCAAGTCAGCAGGCGCCGTGACGCTTATGAAACAGATGAAGAAGTTGCTTGACCCCAATGGGATTCTGAACCCCTATAAGGTACTTCCTGATGACTGAGCAGTTAATCAAATCCTACTGTGAACCCAAGTGCCTATAGATACCGGTAATTGAGTATATGTTAATTAGTGTATATATAGGGTATGTTTGCCAGTTGGCCTGTTCGCAGTGGGGTGTAGCTACCAGAGAGCGCCATAATATTCTGTGACACTTCAGTTGCAATCGCTGTAAAATTCCCTTTGTCAATAGGCACTGAAAATAGTTAAGTCAACCCCCCGCCCAAGGAAATCAAGAGAAAATTCAAATTCTTGTGTTAATTGCCATCTATCATGCCCCACCTAGAATAGGCTGGTTAATTTGCACCTCAGTTTCTGCTCAAATAGGGTAGAAAATTACTCTTAATAAATAAACTTAATGAATAAATAAACTCGGGTAATAAATAAACTTAATAAATAAATGAACTTGGGTAATATTAAACTTAATAAATAAATGAACTCAGGTAATAAATAAACTTAATAAATAAATATACTTGGATAATAAATAAACTTGGGTAATAAATAAACTTAATAAACAAATAAACTCGGGTAATAAACAAACTTAATAAATGAATGAACTCGAGTTTTGAAATAAGCTTCAAAACTAAAGATTGGTAAACATTCTCCATTTTGAGGTATTACTTTGCACATCTCAGTTTCGTTTTCCAGAGTATCAGAATTTTCTTTCACCCCAAACATGAGAACACTTTGTACGTCTATTTTGTGAAACCAGTTGGAATTTAGGGCCACTTTCACAGTCTGCCATAATGGGTTAGTAAGCCTTCCAACCAATTCCAGAGACTTCGTAAATTCCTCGTGTAGTGTTTGGCGTTCAGTTCAGTTCAGTTCAGTTGTAGGTCGGGAGTATAGGCTTTGTATCGGCACTCCCTGATGTGTTCTTCTCGCTGCCTGGAATATGAGTTGTGCTTTTCGTTGATGGCTATTATTATTTTCTTCTTCTTTCATTACCTTTTCTCTTATTATCATTACCTTTTCTCTTATTCATTTCCTTTTCTCTTATTCATATTTTAAAGAAATTTGAGGAAGCTGTACGGGAAATCTCGTGTCTCTGATGTTGGATTGAAAACCTCACCTTTATGGAGTGTTGAAGATTGATTAGTTTGGTTTTGGCGATTACAAAGCCACTGTGTTGGACTGTGGAATTGGTTCTTAGACTGTGAGCTATATGGCTAAGTTGCTTAATCCATTGATGTTCTCTTTAACCCAGTAGCTGCAGGGATCAAGTTTCTTAAAGGCCCCTCTAAGTGTGAAAAATGAGAAAAAATCATCACTCGCACAAATTATTTCACAATATATCAACGCATTTGTGATCAGTTTATGCATCATCTATTTTGGGGGGTTTATATCATGTCAAAAATTTGGCCCATCGCTGCTACACGGTAAAGCCACAAATTTGGCCCATTGCTGTACCGGGTTAACCTATACACATGCCAATTACAAAGATTATGAATTACTTACTAGTATATATTTATTTATGTTGAGATTTTATTCTACTATATAGGCCCATTATGTGATATGTTATACCTGAATTTATATATTTTAAAGTTCTCCATGAATGAGATGAGATATTTAATTTTGTGTCTATATGTCTAGTTTGGTTATATTTGTGTTGCTGGCCGTGTGTTGCGTCAGTGGCCAAGCTGTGATGCATTACTAGAATCAGGTATTGTAGCAGCTTGTGATGTGCTCAACACTTTCGTAGATAACGGCAGCTAAATTTATCAAAGTCTGTAGGTTGCTGCATTAGGGTGTTCTTATTTTTATACTCTTGATAACGAACAGTACAGATAAATGTAGATGTATATGTATGGAGTGAAGATATTGGTTTAGTTTTGCATTAATAAGTGTGCATGAGGTAGGAAATAATCACTTAATCATTTGATAAGAAAGACTTTTGCTATTGGACTTGTTGCACTGTATGTATGATGGGATGGTGAGAGCTATATTTAGTCTTAATGGAATGTTGATTTTAAGATGTTTACGGGGAATGTTTAGCTTCAATTGTGTGTATATTGTGCTGCTAAATGTGGCTGAACTGTGTTGAGGTAACTATCCAGTACCTCCGAGAACAAAAATGCTAGAAAATAGTAACGAGTTCTGCCTCATATCTGTTTCTTAATCTGTATTCAGTGAAGTGTAGCATTTGTGCCCATAAGGATATACTTAGTGGAGAATTTATCCTGAGATTTCCACTACCTCAGAAAGAAAGTTTAATATTCATATCTCATTAACCCAGTAGCAGTGGGGATCATGTTTCTTAATGGTCCCTCTAAGTGAGAAAAATTAGAAAAAAATCACCCCTCACACAAACCATTTTATAATATATATCAAAGCATTTGTGATCAGATTATGTATCATCTATTTTGGAGGGTGTATATCATGGCACAAATTTGGCCCGTCGCTGCTACACGGTAAAGCCACAAATTTGGCCCATCGCTGCTACTGGGTTAAAAGTCTGTTAATCACTAAGGTATTTTACATATTTTTTTGCACTCTGGATTTAGAACAACTGTATTTCTTGAGGGGGGTTAAAATCTCCTGTTTCCATCAGTTCAGACAGTTGAATTTTGTCTAATGTACTTTCACTGTACCTGAAAGTTAAAACGGATCCAACTCTCCTTTAACAATCCTTTATCGCTCAAACGGGGAAAAAAAAAAAAAAAAAAAAAAAAAAAACAGAGAATTGGAGGAAAGGTTAATTACTTAAGAGATATTCCTTCTACCTCAAAATAACTTAGAAGACTGATTAACTTAAATGTGTGAGGGAGTTTACCAATAGAAGAGAGGCTGTTGCTGAGTTTACCAATGAAAGAAATGAAGGAGTGAAGATTATGGTTAAGTCTTGCATTAATAAGTGTGTATAAGCTGTTGCAAAGTTTACCAATAGAAGAGAGGCTGTTGCAGAGTTTACCAATGAAAGAAATGGAGTGAAGATTATTGTCAAGCCTTGCATTAATAAGTGTGTATAAGCTGTTGCAAAGTATACCAATGACAGAGAAAAGAGTTAAGATATTGGTTAAGTTTTGCATTAATAAGTGTGCTTGAGCTAGGAAATAATCACTTAAACATTTGATAAGAAAGACTGTTGCTCTTGTTGCTATTCATTGTATGTTTGATGGGATGCCGAGGGTTATGTTTAGTCTTGATGGAATGTTGAGTTGAAGATGTTTACGTGGAATGTTGAGCTTCAGTTGTGCGTATAGAGTGCTGCTAATTGTGGCTGAACTGCTTTGAGGGAGAGTTGTGGTGCTCCCTGCTGAAGTGAGGTAAGGGACCCTAAGCTTATGATGACTTACCTGAGAATTAACACAAGGGTGAGAAGAGCAAAAGGATGATGATGATGAGGAGGAGGAGGTGGTGATGGGGGATGATGATGATGATGGTGTGTGTGTGTGTGTTCAAGAGAGAGTGCTAGAAAGAGAGAGAGAAAACACTCCCTTCTCTCACTTCTCCCCCCCTTCCTTCCATCCTTCCTCTCCCTTTATTTTCCTCCTCTCACATTTCTTTTTTTCCTTCCTTCCATCCTCTCTGTTAATCTCTTCCCCTCCCACACACATACCTCTTCTCTCTCCATCTTTCCTCACCTTTATCTGACTCTCCCTTCCTTTCCCTCCCTTCACACAACCTTCTCATTTTCCCCTCCCAATACCTCCTCTCTATCTTTTCCCTTGTTTCCTCCCTTCTCACACCCTCTGCCCCTCTTCATCCCTTTCTCCCCTCCTATTAGATTACACACGCACACACCCTCTACCTGACTCCCTTCTCACACCCTTTTCTCTCTCTCTCTCTCCCAGTTTCCTCCTCTCCTTTTTCTTTTCTCCTTTCTCACACCCTTTATTTTTATTTTCTTATCACTCCTTGCTTCTTATCCCTCTCTTCCTCCGCTTTTCCTTCCCTTTGTGTGTGTGTGTGAGGGAAAAGCTGAGTACTGGGAGAGATGTTGACCATGTACCCTTTATTACCTACATGGTTTTTTAATGGTTCTTACTTTGCGATGCTTTTTGTCGACCCTATTCTCGCAGTGGGAACACCACCTGTATTATTAAAAGTAGTGTGCCATAACTACTTTCATTTTCCATTTCTCATTATTACAGTAAAATAATTTTGTTTTGTATTACAAAGAAAAGTAGCATAGTATATACAGGTAACTCGATTTTCGCGAGTTTGGTTTACGCGTTTTTTAAATAAAGCGGGGTCCAAATTCCAAATAAATGTTTAATTTACACGTTTTTTCACTTATACGCAATATTTTATGGAGTGGCCACCAGATGTCTCACGCAACTGGACTCACACGGCACCGCAGCCACACAGCTGAGCTCAGTTCTTCCCGTGCGCCACTTGAACAACAACAACGCTGCCATGTTACTCAATAATAGGAGTGGGCACGTACTGGTACTAACGGTACCAGCTATACGGTACAGTACCGGCACCAATACTAGCCAGTCGCTCATGGTGTCCCTCATTTCATTTCTTCCTCACACAAGTGAGGCCGAGACCGAGTGCCTGAGTGGATATCTCGGTGATATGGATACTCCCTCTCTCTCTCTCTCCACTGAATGAAGTGAATATTTATTTTTCGATAGAAACTTACCTCTTGTTTGATTTACATTGTTTTTGATTTATGTGACCTCTTCAAGGACACAATACTCGCGTAAATCGAGAGCTACCTGTATTCATATTTCATATATAGGAACAGGATATTTTAGGTGCTTTAATCTGTTTATCCATCTATCTATCTATATCTATCAGTGCCTAGTACTACATACAACAAAATACAGAGCTTTATACTCCACTTAATATTGGCACGTGCAATACTTTGTGCCCAAACAGTCCAATCCAAGGTCTCTAGTTTTCCTATTGTGGCTCATGGGCCTTCACTCACTGGTACTATAAGCATCTTACTGATACCCAGTACTGGAACTGAATATCGATACCTTACTGATACCCAGTACCGGTACCGCCATGGTACCAGTTGGATTCCGCTTACCAGTCCTGACTGGCTAGCCAGGCTGTTGAGACGAGAGAGGCCTTGCTGAGTCGCTGTCCGTCTTCCCGCCATGATGCCTGCCTGTGTTGTTGCCTCCTCACTCCCACCTCTATTATTTTATTAACTTATCTATTAGATAAGTCTTCATGTCCGATGGTCTTTTTTTAAAGGTTTGCTTATATATAGTTATCATTATTAGACTTTGAGTCCATCCATGATAACTATAAGCTGATTTTTTTATTTTGAAAAAGTAAATATTCACTTAATTCGAGAGAGAGAGAGAGAGAGAGAGAGATTTATTTGACTTCAGTAGGAAATACATATTAACTAAACAAATATAATAATGAAGCTTAGGCCTGATGAGCCAAAGCTCTTATACAGGCCTCATGCATAAATACAATATTAAGAAGCAACTGTAGTTTATCAGTTTAAACAAATATAATGCATGCATATATACACACACACACTGTTCACTCCAGAAACATAAACGAGTTAAAAGCAAAGTTTGACCAATTGAGACTAAATTCCTGAGAGCTTGTCCATGTCTTTCAATTTCTTGACTTTCTTCAAGACATGTTTCTTAGCCAGGTCACTGAAGCATACAAGCATGGGCTGAGGTCTCTGCATTTGGTAACTTAATTTATAATTACTCTCACATGATCACTTTTACCTCTCCTTCACTTGCCTTCCCTTAACAGGCTCAATTGCTGCTAACAACCTGGTCAGTATAGCTGCTGTAGGCAGACACACTTCTGAAGTGAATCTTCATGTGCTTGGCAATGTCTTTCTTCATCTTGAAGTGCTTACCACAAACATCACACTTGAACTCTCTAAGGTCATAGTGGGTGAAGATGTGTCGATTGAGTGCCGGCTTCAAACGGAATCTCTTCCCACACTCTAAACACTCATGACTTTTTACACCAGTGTGTATAAGGGTGTGTCTATCAAGGGTACCCTTCTCTGTGAATTTTTTCCCACATTCCTTACATTCATAGTTTTTTACACCAGTGTGTATAAGGGTGTGTCTATCAAGGGTACCCTTCTCTATGAATTTTTTCCCACATTCCTTACATTCATAGTTTTTTACACCAGTGTGAATAAGAGAGTGTGTATCAAGGGTACTCTTCCGGACGAATTTTTTTCCACATTCTAGGCATTCATAGTTTTTTACACCAGTGTGTGCAACGGTGTGTCTATTAAGTCCACTCTTATGGCTGAATTTTTTTCCACATTCTAGGCATTCATAGTTTTTTACACCAGTGTGTGTAAGGGTGTGTGTATCAAGGTTGCTCTTCTGGATGAATTTTTTCCCACATTCCTTACATTCATAATTTCTTACACCAGTGTGTGTAAGGGTGTGTGTATCAAGGCGACTCTTCTGGGTGAATTTTTTCCCACATTCCTTACACTCATAATTTTTTACATCAGTGTGTGTAAGCATGTGATATTTGAGGCTACTCAATGAGGTGAATCCTTTCCCACATTCCTTACATTCACATTTTTTTACACCAGTGTGTGTAAGGGTGTGTCTATCAAGGGCACTCTTCTGGATGAAATTTTTCCCACATTCCTTACATTCATAGTTTTTTACACGTGTGTGTGTAAGGGTGTGTACATCAAGGTGACTCTTCTGCATGAATTTTTTCCCACATTCCTTACATTCATAGTTTTTTACACCAGTGTGTGTAAGGGTGTGTCTATCAAGGGTACTCTTCTGGAAGAATTTTTTCCCACATTCCTTACATTCATAGTTTTTTACACCAGTGTGTGTAAGGGTGTGTCTATCAAGGGTACCCTTCCGTATGAATTTTTTCCCACATTCCTTACATTCATAGTTTTTCACACCAGTGTGTGTAAGGGTGTGATAATTGAGGTTTCCCTTTGAGGTGAATCCTTTTCCACACTCCAGACACACAAACTTCCTCTCTCCTTTTTTGCTGGAGTTGCCAGCATTAAGTTGCTTCATCTGGTGGCCACTGACCCTGCTGCCCCCTGCAGCAGTCTGCTCCTGCTTGTCCCAGCCACTTATGCTGCAGTCCAGCCCTTCAGCCTCATGCCAGCACACCTGCTGCAGGGAGTCAGTCAGCTGGTCTTGGTGCTGTCCAGCCATGCAGCCTCCTGCCAGTGCACCTGCTCCAGGGAGTAAGTCAGCTGGTTTTGATGCTCTCCAGCCCTGCAGCCTCCTGCCAGCACACCTGCTGCAGGGAGTCAGTCAGCTGGTCTTAGTGCTGTCCATCCCTGCAGTCTTCTGCCAGCACACCTGCTGCAGGAAGTCAATCAGCTGGTCTTGGTGCTGTCCAGCCCTGCAGTCTCCTGCCAGCATACCTGCTGTCATAAGATGAACATAAGAACATACGGAGACTGCAAGAGGCTGACTGTCCTACACAAAGCAGTTCCAGATTCCCCCCACTACCATCTGTCATCCTTGTCCATATAGCTATCCAGTCTACTCTTTAAAACAAGCTATTGTCCCTGCACTCACTATGTGACAGTTGAGTCTATTTCAATTCCCCACCACCCTATTACTAAACCAATGCCTGCCTATCTCCCTCCTAAATTTATACTTTTCTAATTTAAATCCATTACTGTATGTTCTATGCTGCTGGCTAATTCTCAGCACTTTATTTATATTGCCTTTGTTGTAACCCTTGAACCATTTGAAGACTTCTATCACATCTCCCAGCACTCTTCATCTTACTAGAGAATATAAGTTGAGATGTTTCAGCTTATCTTGGTATGAGAGGTTCCTAAGCCCCTGAATCATCTTGGTCATCCTTCTCTGAACTGATTCTACCAAGTTGATGTCCATTCTGTAGTAGGGACACCAAAACTGGACAGCATAATCTAAGTGTGGTCTAACTAATGCTAAATAGAGTCTGAGGATGACCAGTGCACTTTTGTTGGTTATCGTCCTGCTAATAAAGTCTAATACCCTGTTAGCCCTATTCCTCACATTGATACATTGCTTCCTTAGTTTTAGGTCAGGGTTAATCTAGCTAACTACTGCTTCTAATACACCGAAAAAATAGCATGCGGAATGCATAGGATACTTCATTTGCTTCACATTTGTTAAGGTTTTAGTTACTGATTCATACCAATTTACTGTGTCAACGGCTTAAATATGTGGGAATGCCTTGAAAATTACTAAGTCCAGTGTTGTTGTTTCACAAGGGCTCCCTAAGCAGACTGAGCCTCATAGCTGCCTAAGTCAGTAATATCCAGAAAGCACATGGATCATGACGATTTCAGACATAAAATGGTCTTTAAGAGTTCTACGTTATTTTCTTCTCTATATTAAAGCAAATAATGGTGCAAGTATTTGTATTTTATAATTATAAAGGACTACATTCATGAAGTGTTACGACGCGGGGGTGACACATTAGCGGCTTCCTGAAGCAAAGTTTTCCTCTCGTCGCCATGATGGGAGGATGGATCGACACTCTAGTCTTCTTTAGTCTCCTCAAAATATAATTCTACTTCACCTCTTGGTAAGTGTTAAATGAATATTTAACCTCTTTATTGGTATGCATGTAGTTTGACAAAAGGACTGGTTACTATCCACTTTTATACCAGATGTTTGTCCTGTGACACGTGTCACTTTGATTCGCCTATCAGGCACCTCGCGCCACATTGCGGTGTCAAATAACCAAAAACCGAGTCCTTGTGACCCTTCAATACCACCATATTCAAACAGTGATGACACGGGCATATGACATGGGGTGCGCTTGGTGCCTCACGGTCGCATCAAGCTGTGACAAACACGTGTCAGAAAACAAACTGGATATTGTTCAACGCGCGCAGCTCAAAATTTGAGTAAAATGGAGGCCATGGTGGTAGGTAGCAATCGGTAGGTCACTCCTGGGTCAGTTGACAGCAGTAGCGTCAGGGCTGGATGACAGCTGTCACAAATCAGCTTTATTTTGTACCCCAAAGTACTCGGTAACAATGATCTAGCATCAGCTTAGCAGAAGTGGACGGGTTAACTGTCAGTGTTGTACCAAATGTAATTTTTGATGGTTGGATCCCACCTCCCCTCTCGGTGAGCAGTGCATTATTATTTTCGTCCATTATAAATGAAACTTGACATTTCCCTAGAGTTGCTCTACTTCTAGGGTCTTTTTCCCTAGGTGGTTATAACTGTGTGTGTGGGGGGATGTCCAGGGGGGTTAGGTTATGTAAAGTTTGGTTGGGGTAGTTTAAATATATTCAACATGAGATGTTGGCCGTTGAAAATTACGCAGCGCGGGACGGATTTGGGCGGCGGTGGTGGGGTTCCATTACGCTGACCATCCAATGACACGCCTGACTCATCAACAGATCGGCTGTAGCGGCTGCTAGGTTATGTTATAATAGATTACAAGAGTATATGTTGGGGACTTTCCTTACTTTCGAGACCAGGTAATTTTCCCTATTTTAGGGATTTTTTGGGGGGAAATTTTCTGAGCCCATTTGTCAGTGCTTTTGCCTTCCCCCCCAAAACCCCAATTCCCCACAGGTCCCCAGGCTTGTTCTGGGGATAGGAGGGCTGGAGTGGTGGAGGGGGAGAAGTAGTTTTTCTGTAGTTTTACCACCTGTGTTATGGGTTGCATGTTCCTACACTTATTACGCTACACTTGATGTTAAAATTCATCTGCCATTTCTCTGACCAAGCTGACAGTTAATTGAGATTTTCCTGCAGTGTTCTAGCATCCTCCTATGTTCTAATAGTGCGTCCTGTTTTGGTGTCGTCTGCAAATTTACCTGTCACTGGTTATCCCATTGTCTATGTCATTGATAGAGATAATGAATAAAAGCATGCCTAAAACTGAACCACACTGGTAACACTACCCCATTCAGATTTTTTACTGTTAATGCCACCCTTTGCTTCCTGTCACTAATCCACGCCCTGATCCAATCATAAACGGTAAACTTTCCCTCCTATTCCATGAGCCCTGACTCAGTTGTCATAGTGAATTCTGTTAATGCTTTTAAACAGCATCTCGACACTTCTCTTGGTCAAATTTTGTATGATTCTGATTGACTTTGGGTTGTTGAATATCATTTTGAATTGTAAAATTGTTTTCTGAACTGTGCTCTCCACTCGGTATTGCCAACCTGACTGCATTGTCTTGCCACTTGCTCAAGTGTATTATGGCAGTGGTTTGTGTGGTCTTGGTGATGCCACATTAGCTAACCATCAGATCATCTAAAGGACTCTACTTTCTGTCTTGATTGGAGGCGTCACTTGATTCTAGGGTAAATGTTCAGAGAGTTGCCCATCTCAAAATTTGATATACTGGCAGAGCTGGGCGCGTTACTGGATATCGGGTAGTCCGGTACCGCTCCTCCGCACCTCGAAACACATATAGTCCGTACCTGTACTTCCGCGCCTAAAATTTTTTCACTCGTTCCGGTACCGCACCTCCGCACCTCCGGTACCGTACCCAAAACTATTAAAGCGCGCCTGAAAAATCTAGTCCGTACCTTAAAAAAAAGAAATACAAGGCAATACTGCAGCAGCATTATTATTATCATTATTATTATTATTATTATTACCATTATTTTTGTTATCATTATTGTCATTTTAACGCATAGAATCTCCACCACCTGAAGTAAAGTAACTACACGTGTGTCTCGACGTAAGGAAACCAACACCTTGGGTTCTTGCTATCCGTGCACGTGGTGTTGTCATTGATGACGCACTTCCTTTAAGACGGACGACAAACGGTATATTTTGAACCGGGCCGTAAATCTGAATGAGTGACGTCACTCAAGTGGCGGGAAAACATGCCCTGCAGCACAGACCGCGTAAACGACCGGAAGTATTACTGCAGAGCGCGGACTGTTTGTCGTTTTCATTTTTTTTATCCTTGAAAACCTCAGGTGCGGAGGTACGGACTTAAAATACTGCCGTTCCGCACCTGTTACTTCCGCACTTTTGAAAAACTTTCCGCACTTCGGACCTCCGCACCTCGTTTAAAGGTCCGCAGGTCCGGAGGAGCGGAGGTGCGGACAGAGGTACGGAAGTGCCCAGCTCTGTATACTGGCTATTTATTTCGGGCCAAAATATTGTGCTTTTTCATTTGGAGATAGTTTTTTTCTTCGGAAACTACTAAAAAATGACTTATTGCAATTTCATCATCCGCCGCCGCCGCAAAATAGCTCACAGAGGGTTTAGGGTGGAGGAACATTTAAACTATCCCAACTGAACTTTATGACCTAACAGCTAACGGGGGGGCTTCGTCCCTCTCGACCCCCCTTCTAACCAGGGGGGGCTGCGCCCCCCATGGACCCCCCAACATGTATATGTGACTTATTTCTGCGAGGAGGTATTTCTCACAACACTGGCTGCACCGCCATTACGGCCGTCGCCAGAGCAGTCAAACACGGCACACGTAAACAGTGGTAGCCATAATTATTTCGTAAAACTAGAGAAGTACAACAGTAGAAAGGAACACCATAGAATTAATCTAACCTTACCAGGCGAGTGTGGGCCAAATTATTGAGTCGTACGTTATCCCTCCCACCCCCTGGGCCCAAAACACCGCGGCCCGCAAAAAAAACACTAACTTTTAAAAAATTGATAACAGCGTTTCTATCAATTTGTGATGCATATATATGGGGTTCAAAATGCATAGAATAATGAGATCTAACCCATGGTTAGGGTGAGAAGTACCAACGTGAGATGGGCAACTCTCTGAACATATACCGATTCTAGATGGGGTTCTCCCCATCTAGGTAAGAAATCTAGGTAGGTAAGAAATCTCTGGTGAGGTACCTTATTGAAGGCCTGTCCAGCCCTGCAGCCTCCTGCTAGCACACCTGCTGTGCAGCCCTGCAGCCTGCTTCCTGCACGCCCCTTGTCACTGCATGTGTATATCACACCCAGTCTCCTTGATCACACCCGTGTGGCGGGGACGCCCCTGTGTGTACAAACATTGCACTCCACGCCCAAAAAACTGAAACGAAACACCTTTAAATACGAACAAAGTAAAATTAGGCGACATCAAACAGAAAATAATAGTAAAGTGTCTCGCACACATTCCCGCTCCGGGTCCCGATCGTCCCCGATCACTCCCGATAAGCCAATCGGGGCCTGACCGCCGGCAAAATAGGCAATGTTCCCGGGACCAGCGGCTTACCGCCGGTAAACCGGCGACCATATACAATTTTCGACTTCTCCGACCGGCTACTGCAGCAGGTCGGCCTGCGTCTACTTCTTCTTCTTCTTCTTTAGACCTGTTCCGCTTTTGAACGCTTGTTAATAGGTCTCTCCTTTCTTCGTCTCTTCTGTGTCGATTAATTCTCTTATTTTTCACTCTTTTTTCCTCCCTTTCTTCTGCACCGTTTATAGTTGCTTCTTGCTTTCCAGCTATTACGCAGGATCGAAGTTCTTCGTGTGTTTCACTAGTAGGGGAGAGCGGTGAAGATTCGGCCACTTTTTAGAAAAAAAATATTTTTAGAAAAAAAGTTTAAGAAGTAGTGTAATATTGTTGATCTCAAAATGTTCCTTCATCATTTGGCTCTTTAGGCTGCATGACACCCGTAGCTATCTCCAGTTTTTAGATGTAGGTGATGAAAGACAAGTTTCTAATATAAATCGTCCGAACCATCCCCGCCCGTGGCGATGGTTCGGCCAGGGAGGTGGGATGGTGCGTCGACTCTCTTATGTACTCGCCATAAAATTAACATAACTTAAGTTTGATTGGCTAATAAGCAAGATTATATCTACAACAAAACATTTGTTTAAGGACAAAAGTATCCTCTCAATATTTATAGGGGAAAAAAATAAAAGGAGAACTACAAGAAATAATCTCTCTACCAGCCGTCTGGGTGGTTGTGCGGCATGCACCGCCTTCCTCCCTTGGGTTACATCCCCAACGAAATACCGAAAAAGAAATAAAAAAAAAAAAAATTTGGTATTATATGTCTTCCTTCTTTTCTCACAAGCATAATATCTGAATATAAATCAACCAAATTAACCTTTTATATAACCGCTACAACACCTAAAATGTTTAAATTTATATAAATTTAATAAAAATCATGAAAAAATCAACTGTCCGAATCATCACGACTCTAAAAAAAACAAATGTGTGGTCACACAACTTTTCCAGCACGAGAGCTGGCCGGGTGATCGTGTTACACGGCAACACCTTCGCCGTGCATTGCTGCGTCACCGAAATAATTTACATTTTGCTAATTGCCATGTTTTTGAGGTGAGAGCTTACCACACACCCTGAAAATATTACATACGAGATGCAAAAAAACATAAACTCGGACTTCCATCGAAAAGAACAACTCTGAGGGCGTGGTTGTCCCTTTGTGTGCCAAGGCAACAAAGTTATGCACATTCACACAAAATCTCGCGGCACGATCACTCCCATACACTTTACAATATATATATATATATATATATATATATATATATATATATATATATATATATATATATATATATATATATATATAAGTGCTATGGCCGGACCATCCCATGCACTGTCCGAATCATCACCGCTCTCCCCGGTATTGCTTCTATTTTCTTGAGGTAGCATAATTTTCCCTTTGCTATTCTTTTGTTAAACGTGCTCCATCCCATCTCTCCTCTTAGAGCTTCCGTTGCTGTGCTTCTTGGGGCACTAATATATTACAAGCACTATCTCCCCATATTGTTTTGTATGTCTTCTTTCCTGTAATTTGTTATCTCTGCTCCATACAGACAGTGAGGTATTGCCATCCCTTTCCATATACTATGGTCTATGTTATGCATCAAAGAAAAAAATGTACAGGACATGAGATTGAGCGACGATCATGTTAAGGCTTGCTTGTACTGTTGTACGCTGCCTTGCATGGATTGCGTGACGAACAGATTTACTCTGAGTTATTCATTTAGTATTTAATTTTGAACAATAACTGAAAAGTTAGAATGATTGAATTACTGATTCTGATGACTGATACCGATTGACTGATTGAGTCCGATTCACTTAAAAAAAAAAAGACATTTCGATCTGTGAGCATGCCGCGCTGCAAATGTCTTCGATGGTTTTCTAAGTACCACAAAAAAGTACCGCAGGATTTTTTAGTGCGGTCCGCGATAGTGTGGTATTTTAAGAAAGTTTACGGATTTAAAATAACTAATGGACGGAGTATTTACAACATCCTTCACCGGGTTGGAAGCTTTGAGGGGTGATATGGGGTGGAGTACCTTTAGGGAAAGATTTAGGAAGGCTATACCCTTAGATACTGACGCAAGACTGGCACGGAAGGTTTACTTAATTGTGGAGTGTGCATGAGAGCAAATGGATTAAGAACTGCATGAGAATGGTTGGTGACAGTGGTATGCCAGGTGGGTGAGCAGAGAGGAAGGGAGGCGTTTCTTTGAATGGAAGGCGACTGACAGGAACAGTGAGGGTCTAGAATGAGATGTGAGAAAGTGGAAGAGAGAGATAGACAGTGAAGTGAAAGGTGACGGTCTGAGGAGGTGGAAGCATGCGATGGAGCGAAAGAGTACTTTGGAGTGATACAGGGAAAAGGAAGCCCCGCAGTGTGTCAGCTGGTATGATGGAAGCCTGGGTGGTGAGCTCTTCCAAGCTCGAGCGCAGTGTATGAATGTGAATGCAAGAAATAAGCCGGGCCGTGACGGCGCTCATTCGCATCGGCATTTATTTACTCAGGTCAGACTCGCCACTCACACACAACCCCAAAGAGACTATACACGTTCTATAGTCTCCTTGCACAGCCCCAAGACCACGGCGTGAGGTGAGCGGCGAGTCTGACTTGAGTAATCAATTGCCGATGCGAATGAGCGCCGTCACGGCCCGGCTTATGTTCGGAGGCGATTTTGACCCTATGCATATTTTTACCTCGGAACGTACCCTACACCATCAGAAGCAGAAAAGCATGCAGATTTAGGATCTGTGCTTAAAAAAGTGATGCGACGAAAACCAGCTGAGTACTAAGGAGTTGAAGGGAAATAAGTGCAAGAAAATATGTATTCCCTACTTCATTTAACTCTGATTTTCGTGTGTGTAATTTTACATTATTGTTACAATTTTATGCTAGTGTGATGCAGAATTTTCTCAGGAAGATGATGGTGGTCTCAGTTTTTCGTAAAAATGAATGTTGGGGTCAGGAAACAGGGTGGGAGTGAGGTGTGTGAAGTCGTCGGTTTGGGCAGACAACGAGGATGGGGCGGGGCCGAGCGTGAAGGCTATAGGAGTTGCCAACGAGTGATTTCCTCCCGCCTGTATGACGATACCTTCTCTATACTTGCCTTGCTCGAACCAAGCTCCAACACCCCGCCGAAGCGCAAGGCAGAGACTCTACCACGGGACCACGGGAGCCCCCCTGTTCCACTTTCTTACATCCCACTCAAACCCCTCTCCATTTCTGTTAGTTATTCTCCATTCAAACACATTCTGCCTATCTTCAAAGGGTCGGTATACACCCACCTACTTAGCATAACATTCCTGTCTATCATTCGCCCACATTTATTCGCCCATTTGCCATCTCTTATATTCCACAAGTATACTTTTCTTGCTAATCTTGCATCCTCCATTTGTTCCAGTCTCACTTTATATCTCAAGGTTGCCTTTACTAGTCTTTCCCTAAACGTGCTCCATCCCATATGTCACCCCTAAGAGCCTCTACTGCTGCAAACCTTGGTGCATTCAGTGCCAATCTTGCGACCCTATTCTGCCCCACTTCCAATTTTTCTATCTCACTGTCGTTCCATGTCATTACATCCATTCCATACATATATGCTCGGGACAGCCACACTCTTCCAAACCAACGGGTCACCTGTACAGCAAGAGCAAGAGCATCTGCTGCTGCCATGAGTCGCCAGAGGGAGGCCATTCTCAGGCCAAGACCAAGGCCAAACATCAGGAGGAACGTCAACAAGTCCAGCGGCTGAGTGAGTGCAATAAAACCCAAGCAGTAAGCAGCGTTTAGTCTGCGTCCTGGCCGCCGAGCCCCAGCACGGCACACCACTGTGACACCAGCGGGCCAGTAACACGAGGAGGAAGGCGCTGAAGGAGGCAGGGGCCGGAAATAAGGTCGGACAGGATGGGTTGTGACGGAGGCACCATACCCAGGAGGGACGAACTCGTCAAGACCAAAAAGAAGCCTGAACAGGTGAGGGAAAGAGTTTTACCTTTTATTATTTTCTAGCTTCGCCATTCCGTCACTCATGAATATCACGTGTCAGAAGAAAACAGGCACATTTATAGCAAAAGAGAACTGGACAGTATGGAGTAAGAGAAGGTAAGCTTGAATTTTCTGCCATTACCCAGTGTATGGTGTACTTGAAATGTTATACACGTTCTTTCCGTCGGCACAGTCTACTTTGGAACCTAACATCCATGTATAAGGCTGGCTGTATCTTTACTTGCTGCTGGGTCAGAAGACAGGCCAGCTTGATCTTGATCTTGATTTATAATGCGCAGGGCACACATTCAGGTGCGTAACACGCATATTTGTGCCAGGAGGAGGCGAATGCTTAGGCCGCACCATTTGTTTCTGGAGAGGCTACTTCGTGGAGAACATGAAGTGCTGATAGGGATAGAGTTGACACAAGTTGACACTATTGTTTTAGATTTTTCCAAAGCCTTCAACAAAGTCCCTCACAAAAGACTGACATTAAAATTGAAATACTATGGTATTTCAGAACCTATTCTTTACTGGATCACTGCATTTCTTTCTAACAGGACTCAACGCATTCTTGACGGATCTTCATCTGACACTGTCCCTGTTTCTTCAGGTGTCCCACAAGGCACTGTTCTTATAAGCCCTCTTTTTTTCCTCCTGTACACTAACGATCTTCCACTCTCAACACCTAACGCTTCTACTAGGCTATTTGCCGACGATAGTTTGCTGTTTAGAACTTTAGAGCAGTAAAGACTACTGATGACTGCAGACTGCTACAAAAAGACTTGGACGCCCTCGAGCGGTGGGAGCGCACCTGGCAGATGCAGTTCCAACCAGACAAATGTATACTGTCAAGATTCACCAGAGCTCACAACCCCATCCATCACACTTACACTCCATAATTCAGACCTTGAATCAGTCCACACACAAGTATCTTGGTGTCCACCTCTCCACTAACTTATAGTTCAACACTCACATAGACCACATCAGTGCCACAGCTAACTGAATACTGGGGTTCCTGAGGAGGAATCTACATAACTGCACCTGATATTAAACACATAGCTTATGACACACTCGTGAGACCAACACTGGAATACTGCTCCATGGTGCGGGATCCTTACACACACAGAAACATTGATAGGTTAGAAGAAATCAACACCAAGGTGGCTAGGTTCATTAAAAACAATTACACTCGAACGCCTAGAATCACAACACAGATCAAATATCAGATAAACAAGGAACCTCTTGACCTACGCAGACAAGCACACAGACTTACACTTATGTACAAGATCACAAACACTCACATTGACATTGACCCACATACATACTTACACAACGCAAACAGTCAATGTACTCGTAACACACACATCCATAAATACCAAACATATCACAGTAACACTGACGCATACAAGCACTCATACTTTCCACGCACCATACGTGACTGGAACAGCCTCCCTCAACAGATTTTAGACTGCAGTACTATAGACTCATTTAGAAAACAAATACACACTCACTTGTCACCACAACACACCAACACTAACAATTACACTCGATTCACTTCCCTCCCCTGCACACTCGGCTCCCCGTCCCCCCAACAGCCAACCCAAATATGCGTGTTATGCACCTGAAAGGTGCCCTGCGCATTATGATCCAGATCCAGGTGCGGTGGTGCCACACTTCCAGTTTCCAACAAAAATTATATATCCTCACATGCAATAGACATACATAATGCAGATATATTTAAAGCTTTGTTATTAAGAAATTTAGCTATTTATATTGTATCAAAGTACTTTCATTTCATACTCTCATGATATATAGAATATTCAACATCACATGTACGGTCACCACCACTGCTGTCGCTGTACAAAAAATTAACTTCATTTCATCTCTCACTGTTCGACGTCGGCTGTCAGTGGAAGATGAAATGGCACCCGGTTCCCACTGTCATTGCTCATATGAAGAGATTCATGATGTCATTAACGTTGACACCTTGACGGCCTCCGTCACAATGGGATAGTGGGATCCCCACTTTACGCTGTTCCTGTGACCCAATGGATAATAACCTGTCACTAATCTAATTAATTAAAACTCAATGGATTATTCAGCAGACTTGAGCAGACCATTTCAGAGACAGACTTTATTCTGGGTAAATAGTTTTGCTATTTCACCCTGACAGTCTTTTTCACTGGGAAACTGTTTTAAAGCCACTAGAATAAATTTATCCCAGAAATTGCTGTGTTGTGACTTAGGATGAACATATAATGGAATTTATTTAGTTTTACACCTGTTGAACTGTCGAGTTTGACACTTTTTTCTAATGTATCTTGTCATACTGTTCATCTTAGAAATTTCCTTTGAAAATGGCTAATTAGGGGGGCTGAGGGGGTCAAATCCCCCTTCAGGAGGTGATAGCTGGTCTTGTACTGAAATAAGAGAGAGTCGAGAGGAGATGAAGCTCACTCCTCATTAGGAGGTGATGTTGGGTTTGGTTTGATTTGTTAAGTTTAATTATTTACCAGAAATACTTACAATACACTCTGCAATTGCCTGTTGTAAATACGTTGGTTGGCGGTCAAGGGGGTGGCTCATATCCGGCGGCAGTGGATTCCACCTTCCTTGTGGTTTTTATTAAGGGGGCTTGAGGGGAGGCGACACCTGCTAATGAGGTGACATTCATTTTTTCCCAATCCACATAATTTCTGGTGTAAGTACCTTAATACCTGAACATCACAAATTCCTAAGTTTCAGTGAGATACACTCATTGGTTTATGAGAAAAAATATAATATGCTCTGTAAATGTAAAAAAATGGCATTGGTATTATTTGAAATCTCTCAATTGTTTCTTAACTAATTGTTTTGAAAACCAATCTGCATAGTAAACATACATATAGCTTTCTTTTCTCCCAAAATAGATTTTTGATAAAATAATTCATAGAAGAACAAGACTAAAACATTTTGGTAGGTAACAAAAAAAAAAAAAAAAAAAAAAAAAAAAAAAAATGCCTTAAAAAAAATAATGGGATATGAACATTTTTTTTTTTTAAACTGCCTCTGGCAAAAAAAAAAGCCTTTCTTTCCTCTTTCCAAAGATACCTTTCCATCTGCATTATCTTGAAATATAGCTTGCAGTGCAGAAAACTTTAGTTTTGAGATATGAGCCGTTTTCTTCCAAGAAGTGTGTATTGTTGTGTTTGTAGGCATTTTGTGATTTTCAAGATGTTGAGTTGCTTCAGCGACAATTTGTGGTGGTAGAGATGGCTGTTGTGATCTTGAAGGAAGAGGCTTGGGTGGTGGAGGTGTAAGGCGTGAGACAGAATGGATAGGCGAGGGCGAATGAGGTGACAATGCCAAGCGGGATGGTGACTCACAGAGTGCCTCGTCTGACCCATCTCCATGGCTCTTTCTCTTCCCCTTATCTTCTTTGCTGTTTCTTGCAGTACAAGCATCTTCTTTGAGTGGCAACCCATTGATTTCAAGCTTTTAGCAGGGCAGAAAAAGCTAAGAAAATGTGGCTGGATGGTGGGCAGCTGAACAAACATTTGCCTCCTGTGATGTCTCAGGAGACTGACTCACTGAGGATTGAGGCTCTGTCTGTCACTTTCTGAGTAGTGTTGCCATATGAGAGTCTATAAAAATGCTAAAAATTACCAAAAATATGTTTAAAAATTGTTCCAAAATTGTTTCTAAACCACACATGGCTTAGTGCCCTTCAAATGTTTGTAAACAAAGGCTAGTTAGGTATATAAGCAATAATGGCATCAAGTTCCCATTTTCACAGAATACACCTGACCATTTCAAGGGTTACAAATGTGGTAATAACTGCAAATCGAGTTTTGTGTTGAAAAATAATCTTTTTTTGCCGTTGCCTCCCCTTAAGTGCTTATTTCAACACATTTCTGCTTATATTATGAGGATGAAAATTATTTTTGTTAAATTTTGATTTGGTTGCCCTAAATTTGTGTTAATTGTTTTACAGAACTCACTGTTTTGGGAGGGAGGAGGTGGGAGTAAAATTTGGGAATGGTTTGCAGATTAATTGAAAACTCCAAAACTTACCAGAAATAAACATATTCATATATCATTATGAGATGGGTGAAGTTACAGATATTTACTTGAATAACTATTTGCCAATGACCGAAAAGTTGTGAGTTTGATCATGGCTCATGGCATCTCCCTGGTGACAGGCAGCTCTCTCTTGTAACCCATGCAGAGCTGTGTGGTCATACCTACCTAGCCCAGGAGGATTATGTTTTTCCTTCACCAGTCAGGGTTGGTGTAATTATTTTTTACTTTTTATTATTTCTTAAAAAATATCACCAAGGATAGAAGAAGCATCAAATTTGCTAAGAAGAAAAGTCTGAATTGAGGAAAGACTGTCAGCTTCTGCACAACAATTACTATTTTAGATTAGATGTTATCCCTGGTCAACTGGTTGTGGTGGTTCAGCTTGTTTCAGGTTGTCCAACACAGGCAATAGCCACTGTTATTTATCTAGCAGTAACCTGTTTTATCTATACTAATTTTAAAAGGGTAAAGGAAAAGGTCCATTGATGTTTCTGTTCGTTATATAATATTGTTGTGTCCTCAACAGAAAGACAAAAATTCTGAGCGTCTGTACCGATGGAAGCACTGCGCGCTCTCCCAGGCTCCGCTGAGGGCCCCCGTGGTGGCCTGCGAGCTGGGGCGGATGTACAACAAGGAGGAGGTGTTGGCGAGGCTCCTGGACCGCAGCAACGAGGCAGCCATTGCCCACATCAAGGGCCTGAAGGATGTGAAGGAGCTTGGCCTCACCCCCAACCCTGGACACCAACCCGAGGGACCGCTGACGGGTGAGCTTATTAGATTTTTTATTATTTATATTATAGTAAAGGCAACTCAAGGGCAAAAATAAATAAATTAAAAAAGGATGGTAATCACTGCTCCTGTAAAGAAAATAGAAATGAGCAGCCAAACGAGGTCATTTTTTTATAGTAAAGGAAGCAGCACAAGGGCAAAAATAACTTGATAAAAAGAAGGTTGCTATTCACTGCTCCTGTATTGAAAGTAGAAATGGGTGGCCAGAAAAGAGGTCAGTTTCGGATGTAGAGGTGTCTTGATAATCCCCTCTTGAAAGGGTTAAGGGGCTATTACACTGGGCAAATTTTCCGTGGATCTTCAGTCAAACCACGATTTCCACTGGCGTGGTTTTCATACTTCCCGTGGTTTTCTGATGTGTCCACGATCCTCCAAAGCTACGGTAGATTTCACCGAAGGACGATGGTATTACTCACCATCATCATCATCAGCAGCAATAACAAGAAACAAATGAGAACCATGCTAGCGGAAATCGTGGTTTTACTGAAGATCCACGGAAAATTTGCCCAGTGTAATAGCCCCTTTTGGTTTGGTTCATTTATTTATTTCTTTGTAAACATTATATATACTCTTCTTATACATGGATGTTAGGCTCCAAATTAGACTGTGCCCAAGGAAACATCGTGTATAACTTTTCAAGTACACCATTCACTGGGTAATGGCAGAAAATTCAAGCTTACCTTCTCTTACTCCTCCTACTTCTCTTTTGCCATAAATGTGCCTGTTTTCCTCTTGACACCTAATTCTGATGATTGTATATATATTTTTTGCTGCTGAATTGTGCATAACTGTGTATAAAAAAAGATGTGCACATGGAGGGACTACTGTACTTGTTTAGCTGTTCATTTTTTCAGTAGGAGACAGGCTGAGGTAGTTTATGATGCATTACTTGGTCGAGTCATTAGATCTTACCCACTGAATGAAAGCAAGAGTAAAATCATAGACTGTTTAGTGATGTGGTGAGGTTAGGTTCAGCTGAGTAAGGTGATTGGTGTATTTACCTAGTTGTAGTTTTACAGGGCCTGGGGTTACGCTCATGTGGTCCTGTCTCCATATCTGTACTTGTCCAGTTTTTCCTTAAAGTTGTGCACACACTTCACCGATACTACATCCTCACTTAGTCTGTTCCAAACCTCTGTTTCTTTGTGGGGGGCTATATTTTTTTATGTCTCAAGCATCTTCCTTTTCTCAATTTTTTACTGTGTCCTCGTGTGTTGCTGGTGTTTCTTACTTCTCTTAGTAGCAACTCCTCGTTATCTACTTCTGGCTTTCTGTGTTCCGTTAGATGTTTTACTTAGTGAGGTTAGTTTACTGTGGGAGAGAGGGCAGACCTGATTGTAATAACTTTGAACTTTGCTGAACACTGACAGACAAAGTTGATAATGTGTTTAGCTTAGTTTTTGATATAGGGAAAAATCACTGTTGCATTGGGTGGTGGTAGGTAACTTAGGCAAGTTTTCTTTGTTTAATTGGGGTTAGACTGCTATATTTGGGGGAGACTCGTTTTATTTATTTATTTTTAGAGCAAAGAAGGCAGCTCAAGGGGTTATGTCACTTTAATTGTACAGTTCTTTTCATTTTAATTTCCTGGCCTCAAGAAATCAGTTTACTGTGATATTTAGACCACAGGTTAATGGACTTATTGTATATATCTTTGGGTTGGTTAACTAAGGACGATCAAAGACAGGTGAGGTAACTTACTCCTACTAATGACCACAGGTGACGCTGCCCCAGACCAACTAACAGCCGAGAATGTCTGTCCCGTCACTGGCCTGGAGATGAACGGGCGTCACCGCTTCTCCTTCGTGTGGACCTGTGGCTGTGTGGTGTCTGAACGTGCGCTGCGAGAAGTCCCCACTGAGATCTGTCATCGCTGTGGTGCTCCCTTCAAAGAGGAGGACCTGGTGCCCCTCAACCCACCCG
The DNA here is from genome assembly GCF_024679095.1 of Eriocheir sinensis. NCBI lineage: Eukaryota > Metazoa > Arthropoda > Malacostraca > Decapoda > Varunidae > Eriocheir > Eriocheir sinensis. The sequence goes on from NC_066530.1 coordinate 12,309,509, forward strand.
AAGAGGAACTGGAGACTGTAAGGTGTGCCATGATCACTCGCCGTGCTGCTGCCAAGTCCGCCAAGAAGGCCAAGAAGGAAGGGAAGAGGGCAGCGGAAGGGGACGGAGAGGAGGCATCGGGACCCAGTGGAAGCAAACCCAAAAAAGCAGCAAAGCACAGTGAAGGTAAGAAAGGTCACAATAGCAGCAGATGAATTATGGTGTATTATCATAATCTCCAATAGACTAAAAAAAACTAGTCCTCTTCTTTTTCCTTTGTCATTTTCCTTGAGTTGGGTTGATGCCATTTATGAGTTTTCTGCAGTTATTCCCCCCACTGCATCTTTTTGTTGTTTTCACTCTTTACAACTCTGCCTCAAGTCCATATTTCCACTGTGCTCTTTCTGTCTCCTTGACCTTCTTCCTTCCTCTACACTCCCTATAAGCTTCTCATCCTTTCTTCTCACTACATAACCATGCCATCTCAGTCTTATCTTCCTCATCACCTCCATGATACTCTCCACTACTGCTCTCCTTGTCACTCACTCATTTCCTAGAGGTTCTTTAAGCGATATACCCATTGCTTTGCTCCAGTCTCTCTCTCTCTCCCCCTTTACTGTTTCTCTTTCCTGCTCCTCTCTCTCTCACCCCTGCTCCTGTCGCTTTCTTCCCCTGTACTGTCTCTAATCCATCCAATCTAATCCAACACTCAAATCCATAACTAACGTACTATATATCATAACTTTAGCATTTCTCCTCCATCCCACAGCCAGCACAAGCGGTGAACCAACATCAAACCGCCCTGCCCTGCGCGTGAATGGTGTGGCATCAGCCGTGCTCAGAGACAAGGCGTTCGACAAGGTGCGCTCGTCCGGCTTCAGCGTGGCGTCCGACCCCAAGGCTTCGGAGGCGTATAAGAGTCTCTTCGACACCCACAAAACTGCCAACAAGAATCCGCGTGCACATTGGGTCACGTGCAACCCTCAGTACTTCTAGACTTTTTTTATTCACTTGCCTTTCTCGTTCTTCCATTTCTTTCTCTCTTTTGTCTAAGGTCTTTGTTTCTTTATTTTTTTCTCGCTCTCTTTCTCTCTCTTACCTTAACACAAACCCCTGCTTCTCTATTTTGCTCTCTCTCATCTTCTCTATTGAACTCTCCCTCCTCCCAAACTTTCCTCAGCCTCCTTCATCTCATCTTTTTACCCTTTCCTTCTCTCCCTCATTTCTTTTTGTATTCTACTGTCTTGTCTTTTTTTTCCTGTTTTGTTTGTTGCATTTATCTCATGGGTTTTTATTCACTATAGCAGCACAGTTAGTATTCCATCATTACTCATTCTCTTCCATGCAGCACAGGGGGTAGAGGTGGTATCATCAAAATTCGTCTTAAATCACATGGTCACTACGTATCTTCATCCTCTTTTTGTTTAACGTCCTTTTTTTCCCTGATGGAGTTGGACGGGTTGGACAGATAAATTGGAAGCTATTCTTTAGATCATTCACAGACTTCAGCAGGCAACAGATGCAGGGTCAGGGTAGGAGCTTCAGAGTGGGAGCAGTACAGCATTTATTTTCTCAGCACAGACGTATCACTCAATGCTGTGTTTGTTCAGCGATTTTTGGTGTCCTTGCAAAGACTTCAACACATATTTTTGTTACATTTTATTTGTCTCCATTTAGAAGTTTTGTATGTGTTGAGGGTGGTTTGAGTACACATGCATCATTGGTTGAAAGAGGAAATATATACCTATTTTATGGACATTTCACAGAGTAGCAGTTAACAGATTCAGGCTTTTGATGGTTTACAGACAGCCAAGGAGTGAGAGGATGGTTTGAGTACATACACTATAGATAGCAAAAGGGAAATGCCTATTCTTTGGACAGTTGACAGACTAATAGGCAACAGATTCGGGCTTTTCATGTGAGGTTTACAGACAGGCAAGAAGTGAGTAGGTATGTTGTGTTATTCATCCTTTCATATTTCCACAACACCTCCTCCTTGCACCCATCTTTTTCTTTAATCCATCTCCTCGAACCAATCTTTTTCTTCCGCATGACTCTCCGGGCTTCTGGACATCTGCTGCACTGTATAAAGGAGTAATCAGCACCCATCCTCTTGTAGCTACGTTAGTGGTGAGTACTGGACTGTTGTGTTGTGTTGAGGGAGAGGAAAGAGGAGGACGAAACCGAGGGAAAGAAATTGATTGTCAGATGTAATTTAAATGTCCCTATATTTCTCCCTTGTCCTCTCTCTACCCCTTTAGATTTCCCCATACACCTTCCTCACCCTCTTTCCTTCTTGGGTTTGTATGGTTCAGTGAGTCCTGTAATATCCACCTTGTGTCTGTTTCATTGTAGAGGTGACAATGTAGAGTCAAGGGCCTGTATTCCATGGGCTCATTCAATAAATAGTCCCCTTGCAACTTGAATGCCTTGTACTGATCCATGACATCATTTCAAATATCTCATGTCTTTGTGCTCCTGGAGCACAGTTGAGTTTGGAGGGGCACAATAGTCAGTTTCATTTCATCTGTCCACCCACAAGGATATATATATGGCACATGCACATTTAATCTGTGAATATTAGTTGTGGTAAATATTTAAGCTATTTTTTCATTGATATATTTGGGTATTAAAAAAAACCCCTTATTTAAATTCCAAGCATACTGATTTGTATTGATAATATACCTTCTGTGTACACAAGCTTGTATCAAACAGTTTAGTCAGATCATACTCAAACCAGCTATGGCCATTTTTATACCTATAGTTCATTTCACTTCACTTGCATAATGATATCTGGCTTTGTGAATGCCAATAAAAGGTATTTTGATACTTGCATGAAAAGCACATTTGAAATAACCTAGCATCACATTCAACCATATTTCATGCTTCTTAAATATTACCCATTTGATTTTCATGCAATGAAGTATTGATACTTTTAATTTCCACATGAAAAGCACATTTGAAATAACCTAGCATCACATTCAACCATATTTCATGCTTCTTAAATATTACCCATTTGATTTTCATGCAATGAAGTATTGATACTTTTAATTTCCACATGAAAAGTACATTTGAAATAACCTAGCATCACATTCAACCATATTTCATGCTCCTTAAATATTACCCATTTGATTTTCATGCAATGAAGTATTAATACTTTTAATTTCCATTTACAAAGCCAGATTTAATTTTATGTACCTGAAATGAGATATTTAAAAGGCCAAAGTTTGCAGTTTAAAAATATTGAATAAAAAACATTGGTTCAATCACTACTGTATTTTTGGGTGACAAAAAAAAAAAAAAAAAAATATATATTACTGACAAAATACTTCAAAGACTGTCCGGAGAACACTTCTAAACACTGGACGGGATCAGAAATGTTAAAAAAAAAAAAACTAAAAACGAAATTTAAGTCACTCTGGGAGTCCAATGAACTCTTAGTACAAATCTGCTTAACAACCAGCATCATGCCAGTCCTCAAGTCTAACGGAAACTGTACAGAACAGTAACACTTCCGGACGCCGTAGAGTTCTTGAGGGCAGATGCTCAGGATGGCAGGACAGGCAGTAGCAGCATCACAGCAGGCACCTGTGACAGAATTAGAGCAAGAAAGTAAAACCATTTAAAAAAAAAAAAAAAAAAACTCACTTTACTCTTACCAGCTGAAAGCTCTAGGGTATTATGTCCCTTTGTAATAGTTAATGCAAGTTTTACTTAACTCTTTGCTGAAGATGCATCAGGTGAACACAGGACTGTACAAAGGCACCAGACTTAGCCACAAAGAACCTGTTAGCATGCCATCTGCAACATTAAAAGTAATGAGGATTAGAGTGTCTCATTTAATCTGAAAAATGACTGAAGAGCATTTTCATCAATTAAGGGACATGAGGTTTGATACATTTATGAAAGTTTATTGTTGTCTGAATATTTCACTAAAAATTTCATCTGTAGTTCTGGACTCAGTCATGGCCTCATTAACCTAAGCTTGTTATAAGTCTGACTCTAACCTAAGCTTGTTATACAAGCAACATCTCATCTCTTCCAGCCTGTGACATTACTTCATTCCTCAATGATTAACTAACAAAAAGAAACTGGCAGACAGGACTCATCATAATTTTTGAAGTCACAGCAATTTTTTAAGCTATCTTGATATGTCCGTCTATTAGAGGCAATTCTTCTGAAGCCTGGTGTTTTCAAAGTGTAACATTACTGCAGTTTTAATATGTGTGTTATGCACCTGTGCCGGTGCCCTGCGCATTATTTGTCCAGATCCAGTTAAAGTGGAGCTTAAATACTCCACTATTTCATAGTTGAAGACTACCAGGCCTGCAACAAACCCTTGCCATAGTTCACCCATTATCAGAGAGCTGGCAGCTCTTACAATAGAAACTAAGGCAGTCACCAACAGCCTGCCCACCAAAACCTACTATATTTGGATCAGTATGATAAATTAACATCCGGACCTTGGCTAACATCCCATATTACTATGTGTTATAAACTATTCCTAACCTTCTCTCTAAACGAATCATTGGATCAGTATGATATTTCAGCACACTACCTATAACACCCGGACCTAATTTATGGCTGATATACCATATTGCAAATGAGTTATACCCTGCCTCTGATATTGGGGTAGGGAAGGCCAATTCTGTATAACTAAAAGGTAGTGTGCTGAAGCATCATACTGATCAAATGATTCGTTTAGGAGATATTTGCGAAAAACAGCGTTTGTCCGTCGCTGAAATGTATAGTAATTCAGTACAACTTACCACAGTTCATACAGCACCAAAGCAGCAAGGAGTACTTACCTTAAATTAAGAGCCAGATGATGTTCTTTCTTTCCCTCTTCAGCTCAGACTGATTTCTCATTTCAAACCCACCTCCTACTTCTCCTTCCCTTCCCTCCCCTCCCCTCCCTTTGTGGTGCCCTGAAGCAGCAAGGTGAAGCAGTTTTATGATGCAGTGCCTCAAGGGGGCACCACCTTCCATCACTCCTATGAGCCATAATGACCCTTGAGGTGGCAAAACCCCCATACCTACCACTCCCCTCCCCTCCTTACCTCAGGTCCCTCATACCACCCACATACTTATTCCTTAGATATGTAGTTGTATGGTTAACAGCTTGTAAACCTTTTCCCTTGTCACATATTTAACTTATTTACTGTTAGCTCCACATTTATGATTGAGGACAGAGCCATTTCCTGATCATTCACACCTTCAATGGTTGCATCTCAGGCTCAGCAGTGACCCTGGAACACTCATCCACATGTTGATAAAACCAGGAACCCTGCTCAAAGCACTTGTTGATCAGAACACTACCTAGCAGTGCATTTTGTTGTCACTGAATATGCTTGTTTGAAACTGGCTCTAAGGGACTGACAGAGGGAGGGAGGGAAGAAGGGGAGAGACAGGAGGAGGAAGGGGAAGAAAGGGAGAGACAAAGAGGGAGGGGAAGAAGAACAGGCAAAAGAAAGGCAAGCAAAGCACTCCTACACTTTGTTTCATTTTACTGGTTCAGCAGAGAGCTAAACACTATGTACACAGGGACAACAGGGGTGCCAGGCCTTGACTGACCCGGGCACCACCACAACACAAGTCAGTGCGGCCTCGTGGCCAGGTTGTTCTATGAACACAGTGGAAGAAAGGTGAAAGTCATAACTGAAACCTTGGGGAGCCATAAAAAATAATAGTAGTGTAAGAATACAGAATGGATCAATGAACCCACTTAAAATAAGTCATATAATAATCTTACATCAAACTACACATAAATGTTTAAAAAAAGGTTTGTAAACTTTTACTCGACTTCCCTCTTCTCAGCAGGTGTCTGAGTCAGCAGGAACCACAGCAGCACACACACTCACAATCTCACATAAGGCGTTTTCAGTAGTGTCACCAAGTCAAACGATCGCATACAACAGCATTTTTACTGAACACGAATTACAGCCTCGCTGCTAGATGACAAGAGCCACCGCCCGGGAGTAGCTCGTGTATACATCACTCTTCAGACCCAAGTACTCAAGAGTGCATACTGTTGGAAGTAGGAAGATGGAGGAATTCGACGTTTTATTCCTAGAGGATGACAACAGATCACCTGTGCTTAATCCTTTGTATATGCCCCTCATCCAGCAGCAGATGAATTCTCGGTGGGAAGAGTTGTGTTTACAGTTCGCATGTATGAGTTCAGAGCCAACTCTAATTTTCCCCTTGATTTATCTTGATGTCAACTATAATATTGCAAAAAATATATATTTCCTCGCCTGCACATGATGATTATGTTAAGAGATGGTGCAAGAAACGCACCAACATATGAAAAACAGCTTTGCTACGGGATTAAAGTCATAGCCATGAATTAGTCTGACAATGCTGCCTAGCGGTCAAAAAAATGCAAAATGTCATCAGGAAACGCAGCATTTTCCCTTCTTTCCCTTGCCTTATGTCATTTTCAGGTTCTTTTTAATATGAAATAACTACAAAATAAATATTTCTTTATACAACACCAACTTTCTTGGTCTCAAAGAGCATTATATTCTATATTTTATTCAAAACACTCCTACGGGAACTTGGCTGCTGTGTGCTGTGATTATACCTACTCGCTGATTGGGCGATGAAAAGCGTTTGCTGGCATTTGCTGGCGTTTGCCTTTTGGGCAAACACGTCACGGAGGAAGTTTGATCCCATTTGTGTCTGTTAACTCTCGTTTGAGTTGTCAGTGACACTACTGAAAACACCTATACACATTGACATACACAATCATATACACATACACACCATTACAAAAGGTCTGTTAGGCACTACCGGTGTTAATATATAGCTTTTACCTGAATATACTGGCATGTCAGCCAAGCAACAATGTTTACGATACAATTCCATGTTTTATGACACGCACACCAAGATTGAGAGCTTACAAGGACCACTGACTTGGACATTGTCTGGGTGGAGCCTGTCTGCCACCCTCTTAGAAGTGAGCCAACCTTGTATCTCTCGATCCTGATGTTGACTGTAAGTGAAAACAGAAAAGATCAACATGTCTTCCTACATAAAACATACATAAAGAGAAGTTTTGAGGCCTACCTTGCAGTTTTTCTGCTTCAAGGTAAATGTCTTTAAAGACTTCTCAATTCACTTTGTACTATGTTTATACATAAAGGAGGTATCATAAAATTCTGACGTATGCAAGGCATTTATAGAATTGCGAGAAAAGCCCTTGCTTGTAGCAGCACAAAACAGGCCATTTAGTATTGCAGCAACCCAGTGAATGAGGACCTTCACTCTGCTTCATAAAACATCAACCATACTGATGAATCTGAACAAATATCTTTGGGATTACTTATGAACCAGATTATGGTGAGATAGCAACTCTTGGTTATTTCTTAAGAGTTAAGGAGAGTAGCCAAGCAGATAGGCTGAATGGATAGTGTTAGGCATATCTCTGTGTACAGTAGGGTCCTGAATAGTATAAGCAGCATGAGCAACAAAATATTCAACCTAAAGTTACCCAGTAGCACAAGCAGGTCTCAAACAGTACAAGCCACTGACCAAAATGACAAAATTGCTGAGAAACAGTTTTATGAGCAGCAGGCATAGCACAGCTCACAGGATTAAATGGCTAAAATTGAAAATAACACAAGCTCGCCTATTCATCAAATTCTTGCACTTTCCACAACCCCACTGTACTACACAATGAAGGGTAGATACGGTAAACTTAAGAATTATTCACATAGTAGTATTATCGGTAATATATAAGCTGTATATACTTCAATAGAATAGTACTTTGCCTCTTATTAAAATCTTATATAACCATGAAACACTTCTAGGGAAAGGCATTCACAGTAGTAATCTTTGGCAATGTTGAACAAGTGCATGTGCGTAGCATAATATCACATTTATGTAACTCGTAATAACATCAAACTAAATGTCAGGCCGAGAGCTGCACGCTGAAAATGAGTCTACACTGAAGCACAATGGTTTGGGAATGAATTTTGATGTATTGGAAGAAACCTTCAATCATTCATAAGGACATAACGTCAGGAGTGGTGATTAGCGTTAGCGTGATGGGTGAGAGTGCCGAGTATTGTGTCTGTTCTCATCTGTCCCGAAGAGCATTCTTGGACCGCATCAGCTGAGCTATAAGACGAACCACTTTGAGGGTGTGAGGGCGTATGGGACAGTTTTCCCCCAGCCGACTGCTGACCACAGACTCCTGCACGAAATACCTGCCAGCATAAAAGAGGCATATCAGGGGGAGGCACCAGTAAAAGTGATCAATAAACTGGATGAGTATAGAAGAGTTGGCAGGCAAGGAAGTGAATGTGCTGAGAGGGAGTGTCAGAACCAGGAACTAAACAGACTTTCTGGGGGAAGCTGCCATGAGGGGACAGGGTGTTGGAGATATAAATAGATAGGTACAAAAAAGGGGAGGTTAGAATATTATTTAATTGACTAAGAGTATGTAAGACTGTGGAATATAGAAGGCTGTGGACAATTGGGAGCAGCGAGTAGCGGGCTTTTATTATTTTTTTTTTGTACCCTTTTTGTTGCCCTTGAGCCGTGTCCTCTGATGTAAAAAAAACAAACAAACAAAAACAAAAAACAAATCCAGGACATGTTGTGAATATACTGCTGCTGACACTGAACTTGGAAGCCAAACATTAATAGTGTTTGACATACTGGTGTTGAATCTCACCTTAAAAGCCAAACCTTATGGCAGTATTACTTGTGAAAGAAGTGAATAAATAATATCCCGCCACTAGACAATAAACACCTTATAGTGATCCATAAATTTAAAATCAATAAGTTAAATTACATAGAGAATGAATGTTGTCTTCACAGTTTTATTACTATTAAAGGAATGGGAAGAAAGGAAAGAAAGAATAAGGGGGGTATGACCATGCAAAATTAGTTGAGATGGGGACTGGAGCTAAAGGGTACTAGGCACACAACCCTTGCATTAGACTCCAACCCCTATCTCTGAAGACTCCCACAGCTTCAATGGGCTTGCTATGAAGGGGAGTTTGTAATCATACTTGTACTGAATCATATTTGACTTGGGAGGCACATGTCAAAGCAGTATTACTTGCCTTAGTTCCTCTGCATAAGTTGTGATGCAGTACTGCAAGGCGCGTGGGTTGTGGTGGATGAGGTTGGCCAGGACGGTGGTGTACTGGTGGATGAGTGCCGCGTCGCACCCACTCGCTGTGCCACCACCATCAGGCTGAAGCAGTGACAGCATCTGTGGCACGGCATAGAATAGCCAGCTCTCCACAGACACATGCTGAAAAATTAAAGAAGTTTCAAGATGATTCTGAGGCCAGTATATAATGGGAAATACTATATATGGATTATTGATACAAGGACACTGATCACTACTCTATGGGCAAAATGAAGTTCACTGAATATGAATGATTGTTATACATCATGAAGTGAATTTTTGTACCTGAAGAAAAGCCGTCAGACTGGGCACATTCTCCTGAAGACACGCCTGAGTCCCACACGCCCATGTCAGCTCATTAACACAGTTCAGCAGCTCATACAGGGCGCAGGCACTGGCATGCAGCACCTCCTGCACCAATTTCAGCAGCTGGAAAACATTACTTGCTGTCATATTTACCCTTCTTCATCACATTGCATAATTCAGTGAGGTGGTTTGGACATGTTTAGGTTATGAGAATGTAGAGCTGGTGAATTCAGTGAAGTGGGCAGGGGGAGAGGTGGGGGAGACCAGTACAGTGGATCGAAAGGAATGAGAGATACATGGAAAAAGGTGGCAGGGGGGGAAGGGAGAGAGGTGTCAATGTTGCAGAATGGAGTGTATAGAATGGAAGAATTTGAAACCTGCTGTGGAGGGATCAGGGTGTTAGGACCAGATACATGTAATAAGAGTAGCCTGATTGCAGTAAAATTACCCTGTGGTAGAAGTTAAATTATTCTGCTGCAAGTTTTTCATACTCAACAGTTAGTCAAGTAAAAGGCAAACTTGATGGAATAGACCTTGGTATCACAGTTGCAGCAGAAAGTAAATGATATCCACAATGCAAGTTATAGTCGCTGTACATTAACCCAGTAGCAGCGATGGGCCAAATTTGTAGCTTTACCGTGTACAAGCGCCGGGCCAAATTTTTGCCATAATATAAATCCCAAAAATAGATGATGCATAAACTAATCACAAATGCATTGATATATATTATGAAATAGTTTGCATGATTGATGATATTTTGTCATTTTTCTTGCTTAGAGGGGCCTTTAAGAAACATGATCCCCGCAGCTACCGGGTTAAGCTGATTCAGAAGCCCTGCCTCCTCTTCCATTGCTACAGGAGCTGATTGGTTGGGTGAAAGGAGCTTGGAGTTAGAAGTTGGTGTTACTAGGGAGGGAGGGTGAGGAAGGAGGTAGGGCTGCTGTACCAACTTAGTGTGTAGTGACTATAGTAGCACCCACTTGTCAGGTATAAGAACAGTAAGATTAATGACACACACCTCACTCTCTGGCAGGTTCTCCCAGGCACGTGACGACAGCTCTCGGAAGTCCGTCAGCCAGCGCTCACGTCAGTTTATACGTGCCAGGGAGCTCCGGTGTCTTCATGGCCTCTGTTATCAGTGTCCAGAGGCACTCAAACTTGCTCTCCTGCATCACCTGAAGTGTTTAAGAATATATACGTTAATGCCAGTTTAGGGACAGGTAGCTCGGTTAGGAGTCAGGGAACATAAACATGGGTACTATTTTTTTTACCATAAAGGAAGCAGCTCAAGGGAAAAAAAAAGCCTGCTAATACTGCTCCTATAAAATAAAGTGGAGTGGCCAAAAGAGATGTCAGTTTCGGTTGTTTAAGAGATGATGGTTTGTTCCATGTTAAGAAGGGCAAATTTGTGTCCATGGGAATGTGTGTTGGCTCATACATTAAAATTTGCTTGCTCACCATCTGTAAGGGTCATAAAATACAAACATGGATGCTGTATTAGGGATGGGTGGCTCTTCTATAAGGTCCACGCATTCATTTATTCTCCCTAATCTCTAAAAGTCAGAGAACACAAAAATGGATATTGGTTAAGAGACAGGTTGTTCTGTGTTAAGAGTGCCAAGTTTGTGTCTATCAGAATGTGTTGGTATCCTGCTTTGGGCTGATTTTTTGTGTTAGACAACATTCCACTTATTAAACTTTTCAAATGAAGTTCAAGCTACAGGAATGGAACAAAAAGTATCTGGTACAATTCAATGAAGAAAAATGTAAAGTCATGCACCTTGAAGGAGATATCCGGCATACCAATACCACATGGAAAACACTCCACTATCCACCACAGAGGCAGAGAAAGACCTGGGAGTATATGTTACCAGGCTACCAGTGAAAGCCAAATCCGTGCCAATTGCAGCGGACGTAGTAGGGGACTCTAAGCTGCCATTTTTTGTAGGGCAGCTTTGTGCGAGTCACTAGCTTGAGACGGGAGGACCGATAAGTACAGGTCTGCCCTTTACACAGCAGTTTTGAAAGTCCTTCGCTATATACTATCTCCCATCCACTACATGCAAGAAGGAACCTGTAACTCTGGTGGTTGCAAGAAGCCTCATTTACCTTGATCTTGGAGGGGCACTGCTGCGTTCCCTGCAGACACAGCGCCAGGGTCTCCAGGGTCATTATCAACAGCTCCAGCTCGTCTTGCCGCTCCTGTAGTTGCTCCTCCACGTCCTGTTCTCCCAGGGAAGTGCTCGACATCCTCATATATCTCTTAATAAACTTTCCCATGATCTTTATTGTTTCTGAATCCTGAAAAATGGTAAAATTCATGTTCAAGGAAAATAGGATAAGAAGGAATGGGCAAGGTTTGGTCATATCATATGCAGAACTGATAACAGATAGATGAAGTAACAGATTAGCAACCCAGCTATTGTAGAAGTGGGACAGACAGAGGACCAGGCAGAGAAATGAAACTAAAGCATTTGTCAGAAGAATGGAGTACATTAATATCAGACAGAATTAAAGCATTTGTCAGAGCAGAATGGAGTACATTAATAACAGAATGGAGTACACTAACATCAGACATAGAATCAAAACATTTGTCAGAGCAGGATAGAGTACAGTAACAGTAGAATGAAGTAACCTATCATCACACAGAGAAAGGCAGAGGATGTTGGGAAAGTTGTTTGTCCTACAGTGGAATAGTAATGGCTGAAGATGATGAAAATAAAGGACAGTGAATGACATCAGAAAACTTCAACAAGCTGCATGATGAAGACAAGCAAAAAGAAAGCTACAAGTTCCTCTCAGACCTTACCCTCCACACAAGTCTTTTGACAGTGGGAAATTTTCTGGCGCCTTCCTGGAGTTCTTGTAGCATGGAAAACCTGTCCTCCAGTGTTGTGCTCCTCATCAGCTGTACTTGTAGCTGCCCAAAGGCGTGTTCCAGGCCGTGCTCACTTGAAAGCTCTGGGAACCCTTGCTTTATCCTGTCCGGCTTGACTGTAGTGACCTGTAGCGTACGTAATAACTGGGACTTACACATTTAATGGTAAGAGAAGAGTGTAACAAGGTGGGACAGTCTTCCATAGCTTACAACCAACACTAGAACACAAACTGACACTTACAGATTCAATGGTAAGAGGAAATGAAGTGTTAATACAGCAGGAGAGTCTTTCTTAGCTTACAACAAACACCAGAAGAAAACAAACTGGGACCCTAATGTAAATAAACTCAAGGAAATATATGGATAAAATGCGATGAAATATAGACTATGAACTTGAACTCGGCCATACGTACATACTTTTTTAATATAAGGAAATAAGTAATGATAACCAGGACCCTAATGTAAGTAAACTCAAGGAAACATTGGATAAAATGCGATGAAAAATAGACACTACAAACTTGAACTCGACCAAATGTACATACTTGTTTAATACAAGTAAATAAGTAATGATAACCACAGTTCTAATGTAATTAAACTTAAGGACACTGACTGAGTAAAATCCCATCTTCTTTCCTTATTACCCAAATTGAAAATTTGATTTTTTTATGATTTTGTTTTGCATACGTGAATTTATAGTGAACGTTTGAGCAACTTTGGTCCATATTTCATTTTTTTTTTTAATCAAAACGCCAAAATAAAAAAAAAATAAAAATTTTGATGAGTACAGACTAGGTTTTCCTTTATAATTCCTTGCAAAATTGTCTGACAGTAGTTTACATCATAGGTAAGAAAGCTGTCGCGGCAGAATTTTTATTTTCTCTTTAGTTTATGAGCGAAAAAAAAAAATCCATTTTCTCCTGTTTAATTATATTTTTTAAAATATAAAAGTTCCAAAGCAAATTTTTAAAATTTTGAGACAACAGAAAAAAAGCCATTTTAATGCTCTTTCCACCAGTACCTTATTCATTAAAATCGAATAATAAATGTAGGAGTTATCCACCAATGTATTGTAAAGAGTTAGTTTTGAGTTACGGGGCTTTAAAGTTACGTAAGTACATATTGATGTTCCTCGTCCATGAATGGCCACACTGTGCCGAATATTGTTAGTACCAGGTATTGTAATGTTGTTGTCTTGCTATTTAGGTGATCTTGAGTCATGAACATGGCACCTGATCCCACTTCTTGTAGAAGTATTACTCACTCGAAGGTGAGGGTGTCAGGGAGCCACCGCCTCCCTCATTGTTGCCAGTTTTTGTTTGCATCGCTTGGTGTTAGAAACTATCTAGCTGGTAGGATTTGCTTCCTTTCTTCTGTTTTAATCTTCTTTCTTGGTTGTGATGATCTGTCAGAAGCTCTGTCTTTCCTTGTCTTGTATTTGTTTTCATTTTTTATTTGTTGTTGTTGTATGGTGAGATGGGCTCTTCTCTCCTGAAACTGAAGTAGAAGGCTGTGGTAATGGTGGTGTTGATGCAGAAGCATCAGGAACAGCAGTCGTGGCAGCAGGGAGTGAGTGAGAGGTGGATGCGAGTGAGGCAGCAGCGGTGGGTGGTGGCGAGTCAGGCCTCGCTTCTCCATGCGGAACCCCTGTCTGTCTCTCTTCATTTTCTGTCCGAGCATGGCGTGCCTTCTTCAAGCAGGCAATCCTCTTGACAATGGCAGCCTTTCTTCTTGGCATTTGAACTGGATGAAGCCAGCATCATCAGCAGTTTTGTCATAAGAGGAAAAAAAGGCAGTGTGGGGGGAGAGCGTACGTACATACCTACGTTTACCCTTTGCATGACAAGGACACTCACTGATGAAGTATGGTTCGTTCGTTCGTTAGGGATTTACCCCCTAAAAAGGGGGAACGGGCCTTTGTCCATTGACGGCCCGTCGCAGGGGGGAACCTGCCGCTGGCGTGCGGCGGGTGTGGGGAAGCCTCCGCCGCCGCCACAGCCACGGGTAGAAGCCGGCGAGCAGCGACGGAGGCACGGGCCCTCCGAGCAGGCGCTCAGGAGCAGCCCGTAGCTGAGCCGAGCGAGCAACTCAGCAGTCTATAGGTGGCCCAGAGGCCTGGAGAGTTGCCCGCTCGAGTGCTGGCGGTCCACTGAAGTATGGTTGGTGAGAGCTACGGGACAGTATTGTCCCGCGCGCACAGGAGAAAGTATCAGCCACCACCAGAGAGAAAATTATTCGTATCTAAATACTACAGTGTTTTTCTTACAATTTTTTTTCTAAAGGTATCTTCTGTCTCACGTGACCTTGACTGAGCGCGGGGTGATTTAAACGGCAATTTAAACGCCCATTTAAACTCGGTTGGTAAAAATTCTCCCTGTAATGTTTTCTCTATGCCCTTAGGGTGATCATTGATGAAGTTTCTCATTTTCAATATTTTTTCGCATTTTTCACCTTGGTCGGTCTCCTTAAGGAAATATATGGTTAAAATGTGATGAAATAAAGACACTGATAACTTGAAATTGACCATGCGTACATACTCGAAACTGGGTGCTTTGGATTCTTTTTAATCAGCCATAACGGAACACCCATTTATAAGTTTAATGGAAAGAGAAAATCACAATCACTTAAAATTTTGACCCATTAGTGTATAAATCATGCCAAAACTCTATGAGTATTAGTGTACTTATAAAATCATACCCAAACTCTATGAATACTTAAAATTTTGACCTAGTAGTGTACAAATTATGGCAAAACTCTATGATCATGACGTACCAGGGAGGAGGAGACCCAGAGCGAGTGGAGCAGGTGGAAGAGGAGGGTGGAGGTGGAGAGTGTGTAGAGGTGGATTTCCTTCTCATCGTCCTTCCCGTCCGTCACATCGGTGAGGTTCAGACTCTGGCTTCGTTGGGGTGGCGGCCTGGGGGAGGAAAGTATTGGGGTGAACGTGGGGAGAGGTTATATTCATATTACATATTCAGTTTTTTTGTTTGTATTCATCCATATCAGAACACATACTAGTCTTACACAGCAAGTGATGGACACTGATACACGGAATTATCTAAGGTGATACTGATATATTGATAACTGAAAATTGTCTAGAGTGATACTGATATATCAATTTTTGTAGGTAGTAAAAGCGATACTGATAATAATACACATGTATTGCTGATACAGCATCGGCGATACATTACTGCAGGAGAACATCCCACTAATGTATAAATTCAAAGTTTGATTGATGTAATACAAACAAAGACTTGTGACATGCAGACAAAACATGAATAAAACTGTTCTTACTTATTCTCACAGCATGAAAAATAGATGTACGCACTGAAAGTGTATGACAGACATGTAAATATTACTGAAAACATCAAATAATAATTGCAAATAAGAAATAAAATGATGATGGGTCTTTTTGCAATTCATAACTGCTAACTCTAATTTCAAATTGATTATGTTATGTTAATGTACCACTGTATTGATGTATAGTTTTTTATAAAGTTTTAGGAAAATACCTTAGCGATACTGATATAATAATACTGTGAGTAGCTAAGGCGATCCTGATACTAGTACGAAAGTATCAATCAATATTTATCGCCGATACATGTATCGTGATACTGCCAATCCCTGCTTACAGGTTTAAAGGCAAGAGAAAATAGGTGTCTAAATACGGTAAGGTAGTCATTTCAAGCTTTCTACCAACAGTTACAAGTTTGATAGTGAAAGAAAATAAGTGTAATGAGGTGGGACAGTCTTTCTTAGCTTACTACAAACACCAGGGATAGTCTTTCTTAGCTTACTACAAACACCAGGGACAGTCTTTCTTAGCTTACTACAAACACCAGGGATAGTCTTTCTCATAGCTGGGCGTTATCGCGATAAGTTATCGCGATACTTTATCGCTGATAACAAAATCGGATTATCGACCATCCGCTACTTATTTAAATATATATCGGTATCTTCGTTACTTTTGTAACCCAATTAGCGATAATCGCTACTTTTTTTCCGCCTCTCAGAAAAAAAATGTTGTCTCCTTACTGCGCATGCGTGGCCCGGTGTTGTATGAAAAAACTTCGGGGTATGAAATATCTTCGGTGATGAGATTTCATACTTAGGTCATGAAAATTAATACACTAGGTTATTTTTTTTATGCTACTCAAAAATCAATATATCATAGAGAAAAATCATTTAACTTTGCACCAAAAATGATTATTCACTGCCTCAAATTTGATATTCCATATTCGTTGGTGAGCATGTCATGGTATTGAAGGCACCCGGTGTTGTGTTATTTGGTGTCCCATCGTCAAAAGCTGGCGCTTTTGTGTACAAACACTGGTCTCTCGTGAACTGCGCATGCTCAGACCATTAAGTGTAGACCTGTACAGTCTCACAATGTTTTTTTAACACATTAAGAGTTGCTGGAAAGCTGAATCAAACATACAGTACCACCATCCTTGCTGTTTCTAGAACGACGTACACTCTGTACATATAAATACAACTCGTACAGAGTGTCGTTCTAGAAACAGCGAGGATGGTGGTAGTTGTACTATATGTTTGATTCAGCCTTCAAGCAACTCTTAATTGTGGTTTAAAAGCTTTGTGAGACTGTACAGGTCTACGCTTGCTGGTCTGAGCATGCACCGTTCACGAGAGACCAGTGTTTGTAAACAATTTTTGACGGTGGGGACGCCAAATAACGCAACACCGGTTCAGGCATTTCTAGTATTACCGTCCATATGTACGTGTCAACGTGTGGTTTTAAGGTTTTGTAAGTTTCCTAAAATACAGATAATGAAAATTTGAATTCATCAATGTTGTTCTATCTGAAATATCAATATAGTATCGTTTTCGCCTATTGGACTTATCGCTAGCTAGTATCAGAATTGTGGATTTATATCGGGTATCGGTTATCGGTTATCGCCTATATTTGTGTCTCCAGTTAACGAATATCGGTTATCGCCGTTAAGGTTTTTCATTATCGGTTATCGGGAATAAGGTTTTCTGTTATCGTGCCCAGCTATGGTCTTTCTTAGCTTACTACAAACACCAGGGATAGTCTTTCTTAGCTTACTACAAACACCAGGGACAGTCTTTCTTAGCTTACTACAAACACCAGAAGAACACAAACTGGCATTTACAGGTTTAGCAGTGAGAGAAAATAAGTGTAAATACGGTGGGACAGTCTTTCTTAGCATACAGCCAACGCTAAAAGAATGCAAACCGGGCACTTACGGATTTGATGGTAAGAGTAAAGAAGTATAAATAGGTGGGACAGTCTTTCTTAGCTTACAACCAACATAGGAAGGAAGGAAACTGACACTCACAGATCTAACGGTAAGAGAAAATGAATGTTAATGATGGGTCAGTCTTTCTTTACGACCAACACTAAAAGATATCACACACTGGCTTTTGTGGTTAAGAGAAAATCAGCATCAATGTGTTTAAGATGGGGCACTCATTTTTACTTTTAGCATCTTCTAAGCTTATAATCAACACAGGAACAGAAACTGGCTTTAATGGTTAAGAGAAAATCAGCGTCAAAATATGAAATGGAAGTCACTCTTACAAAACAGCGAACACTAGAGCACAAACAGGCATTCATGGTTAAGAGAAAATCAGCGTAAAGGTATGAAAAGGAAGTCACTCTTACGAAACAGCCAACATGAGAATACAACCTGGCCTTCATGGTTAAGAGAAAATCAGTGGCAATGTTTAAGAAAGGTCAGTCACTCTTATGAAACAGCCAACACGAGAGCACAAGCAGGTATTCATGGTTAAGAGAAAATCAGCGTAAAGGTATGAAATGGAAGTCACTCTTACAAAACAGCCAACATGAAAACACAACCTGGCCTTCATGGTTAAGAGAAAATCAGTGGCAATGTTTAGGATAGGACAGTCACTCTTAGGAAACGGCCAACACTAGAGCACAAACAGGTGTTCATGGTTAAGAGAAAATCAGCTTCAGTATATAAAATGGGACAGTCACTCTTGCAAAACAACCAATATTAAAACAACCTGGCTTCAACAGTTACGAAAAAATCAGTGTCAATGAATTTAAGATGGGACATTCACTCTCACACCACAACCAACACTAGAACATAAACTGGCATCATTGGAAGTCACTCATGAAACATCCAACACTTACCCATGCGAGGGCTTATCCAGGACACTCTTGCTTCTTGTGGGCAGCTCCAGGGCAAGGGGGGAGGAGCGGTGGTACGTCTCAAGGGCGCTAAGGGACCGAGACATCTTGGTGCGCGGCAGAGTGTCCGGAGTGGTTGACCTTGTGATCTGTTGACCCACTGAGAAAATGGATTGTTAGTTACCTCAGTGAGAGAGATTAATGGAGGAAATAATGAATGCTTTAGTAGAAGAGAGGAATGTGAAGAAAGTCAATCAAGTGAAATAAAATATGGAAGACTTAATCTGTTGTCCCATTAAAAAGATATTGTAAGCTCCATCAGTAGAAGAGATTATATATTGGAGTTAATGATGGATGCTTTAGTAGAAGAGAGGAATGTAAAGAAAGTCAAAGTAGTGAAATAAAATATGAAAGCCTTGATCTGTTCTCTCACTAAAAAGATACCGTTACCTCCATCAGTAGAAGAGATTATTGGGGTTAATGTTGGATGCCGTAGTAGAAGAGAGGAATGTGAAGAAAGTCAACCAAGTGAAATAAAATATGGAAGACTTAATCTGTTGTCCCATTCAAAAGATATTGTTAGCTCCGTCAGTAGAAGAAATTAATGGAGGAAATGTTTGATCCCGCAGCAGAAGAGATGAATAAGAAGAAAGTCAACTAGGTGAAAAGAAGCTTGAGTTTTACACTAATTTAATTTTTTTTTTTATAGCAATGTCAGTAGCAGTGACGGGCCAAATTTGTGGCTTTACCGTGTAGCAGCGACAGGCCAAATTTGTGCCATGATATAAACCCCCCTAAATAGATGATGCATAAACTGATGACGAATGGTTTGATATATATTATGAAATGGTTTGTACGAGTGATGATTTTTTCTCATTTTTCTCGCTTAGAAGGACTATTAAGAAACATGATCCCCGCAGCTACTGGGTAAAAAAAAAAAAAAAAGCCTGTAATGCAAGTAATGATAACCAGGACCCTAATGTAAATAAACTTTGAGATAAAGGATAAAATTTGAGGAAAAACGACATTAAGAGCCACTAAGCTACTAAAGCCATGATACAATACAACATGAAAGTCTTGATCTGTAGGCCAACAAAAGAGATATTGTCAGTTCCATCAGTAGAAAGGATTGGGAGAGGATATGATGGATCCCTTAGAAGAGGAATGTAGAGAATGTCAACCAAGTGAAAAGAGGTCTGAGTATTACATTTCCTATGCACTAAATCATTTCTAGTCCCTCTTAAAATCACTATCAGCACCCATGGTTAAGAAATACTAGTAAAGTAAAGCAGCATCCATGTCCTCACCTCTGCTAAGAATGTCTGCTATCATGGGCGAGTGGGAGTGGTCGTCAAACACATGAGCTAGTTCTGAGGACGGAGATTTGGCACGGCTTAGAGAAGACACTTGATCATGGCTGGTGGGCAGGTGCAGGTGGGAAGAACTCCTTCGGGGCAGGAGCGACTCTCTGGAAGGAATGGGTTCAGTGAGTTTGGTGCCTTGTTTTGCTTTATTATGTATCAAAGAAAACAGATCAAAGGCAAATAAAAACACAAAATCAGGAAACTGACATTAGTAAGTGGTATCAGTTTTTGCACCTATATATAATCTTTGCTGCACTGACTAAAACATTAAACTGCCATTATTGAAACTCATCTGAAAGTTTATTAAAGTTTGATTTGATTTTGATTTTGCCGTTTAGGGTACGATGTAGTAAAAAACTGCTATTATTTATATAAACTCATATTTAAGAGTTTACGCTGAATCTTTGAACCCAATTTTTGCTATATAAGATAAATCATAATCAAATGCCCTTTTTAGATAATCTGTGAAAATTTATGACTGATTTGAACTTTGCACCCATCAGTTAAATGAACTTTTGAAACTCCTGAGTGAAATGAGCCTTTGGACTGAATCTTTGTTGTAATGGATAAAACAAACAACCACAATTTGATTTCATATCTGAAGATAAATTAGAAGGAAAAATTATGGATTCATTGATTCCTGCACAACAATACAGCTTCTTGGACTCTGATGGTGCTACAGGAACGCCTTGATAAAAACAACCTTATATTTTTTATGTTTGGTAAATCTTAGGAATAGCGGCTCCCAGCGGGTACGCGTTTAGGGTACGGTGTGGTGGTAATTACAACATTTCTAGCACGTACGACGGGGTTTTGACAAGCGGACAGGAGTGTTTAGGTCACAAGGGGTGTATTTTTCCACGCTGGCCTCACGATTTCTTCCAAGTCGATGGGCGATGAGACTGCGAGCTCCGGGGTGAAGAAATTTGGGAAGAGACCGCGCGGAAAAATACACCCCTTGTGACATAAACACGCCTGTCCGCTTGTCAAAACCCCGTCGTACGTGCTAGAAATGTTGTAATTACCACCACATCGCGCCCTAAACGCGCACCCGCTAGGAGCCGCTATTCCTAAGATTTACCGTTTGTTTTACCTGCTCAAGGAGAAGGGGTCCAGCGAGGTATCCGGCAGGGGGTCCGTCAGGGCGTGGTAGGCGGTGAGGGGATCGCTGCACACGCTGGCGGTGTCGTGGGCGGCCTTGGCGAGGACCTCCGTGGCCTGGCTGAACGAGTCCTCATCCTCGCTCTCCTCGTCGATGCAGGACGTGCTGGGGGTTCGAATCCTGAATTATTAACATTGCAGAGTTGTAGGGATTGATAATTTTACCATTAGTGTTAGCATCGTGGGGTATGGAACACGATATGACAAGGGAGGGAGGGAGGGAGTGACGGTTGTAATAGTAGTAGTAGTAGTAGTATAATAGTAGTAGTAGTAGTAGTAGTAGTAGTGGTGGTGGTGGTGGTGGTAGTAAATGAAAAAAGAAAGACGAAGAAGTAGTAGTAGTAGTAGTAGTAATAGTAGTAGTAGTAGTACATAGTAGTAGTAGTAGTAGTAGTAGTAGTAGTAGTAGAATAGAAACAGGAAGTAACGAGAGAAAAAGACAAAAAAGAAGAAGCAATAGGAGCATGCTTATGATTAAGAAGAAAAATATGAAGAAAACAGAGGAAGGAGAAGAAAAGGAGACGGAAAAAAAAGCTATGAAAGAGGAGGATCAAGTGAAATAAAAGGAAAAAGAGAAGTATTATTTTCTGGTTAGTACTAGTGAGTTTTGAATTAATCTGGTGGCTGTCCTTGAGAGTTACCGAACATAATGCCTTTGTTTTCCTGTTTTCTATTATCATATTACGAATCTTATCACTTCCTCCACTGCATAGTGATACGAATATTGTACACTTGTTTCTTATATTACTGCAAATCACTATGTATTTATTGTCTGGGGGTCGGGATGGCATGTTCCTCCCTTCTCCTTTGTTGTTTATTTGATTGATTGATTGATTAATGGTTTATTGTTGCAAAGTTACACAACAAAAAAGGGAGGAAGCTGCCATCCAACCCCCAGGCAATACATACTTTTCCCTTTTGCAACAATAAACCAATCAATCATCAATCCCAATGCTGTCTAGTTTGTACCCCACGAGTCACCTTGGTTGGGAGGGCGTGGAGGAGAGCTTCAACTTGACCAGCGAGGCGGTGGACGGGCGGTACCTCAGCAGGATGTGGGTCGTCTGGTCCCTCACGCCCCCACGCAGGAACTCGGGCAAGTCGTGCACCTGAGGGAGGAAGGAAGGGATAACAGGTGATAAGGATGCTGCTGGAGGGAGGGAAAGGGGTCAGTACTGTCATACGCTTCCACCTCTAACATCAACTATTTCCAAATGTCGAAAATGAGATCAGTCGGGTTCTAATGAGTGTTTTTTTAGGTTCATGGTATTGATAAAGTGTTAGACTACCAGAAGGGTCATAGAACTACCACTGGAAATGCCCTAAAACTCCTGCGAAAGTCTAGTCAATTATGTACTTGGGCTCCGGAGAGAATATAACCCAAAGACCTGTTTGTCTCATCTCCTCTTCAGTGTCAATGGTCCCTCAACAATTAACAACAAAGGAGGCTTATTATCCAGACCAAAACCAAGGTAATCACATATATTGTAGCACGTAATAGTTAATTTCATGTAAAAAGTCGCTCCCTCCCTTCTTTGTTCAAACAGACAGTGGAGCATGAATCCGAACCTTTGAGCAGCGCTTCGAAAAGTTAATAATAAATGAACCGAGTAATCAAGCCCAAGACTAAGGTAATCACGTATAATGTATAGTTTAAAAGTTAATCTCGTGGAAAATGTCACCAGCTTCCCTTCATAGTGTCATTTCCTCTGTCTAGAAATCCCCAAACTAAAAAGTAAAGCATGAATCACCCGCTCCGAACCTTGAACAACACTTCGAAGCATAAACAGTAAACTCCACACCACACCAACACTATATAGTACCTACATTATATTGATTGATTGGTGCTTTTCCTTCCCTTCCACACTGTCCTTTCCGCTGTCTGTATAGAAGCGTCCAGGATAAACTAATACAACATGAACCACCCGCTCCGAACCAATGAACAGCGCTTCGAAACTAATCAATCAACAGTGTAAATACCTTTCTGATATATTTGCATTTGTACATTAAAAGATTGATGCTATTCCTTTCTCCACCATATTATCCGTTCTGCTGTCTATATAGAAACGCCCAAACCTTTTTAAATAGATTTCGAAGAGTCTGGAAGTATGGGTCTAAATACCTTCATAACATACCTACATTTGTACATTTTATTGAAGGAGTGATGCTGTCCTTCAGGGAAACATCAATATTAATATTAGCCTTTAAAATCAAATAAAAATGAACTTCAATATAGTCTTTGATCAGTGTTGCCACAGGAAAATAAATCCTTCTCTCTCTTCCACCCATAACGATGCTACGAGAGAGAGAGAGAGAGAGAGAGAGAGAGAGAGAGAGAGAGAGAGAGAGAGAGAGAGAGAGAGAGAGAGAGAGAGAGAGAGAGAGAGAGTTATAATAGATTCGTGACTTCAAATGAAAAAAAAGAAGACAAAGGAGACAAAGAAGCCCAATAATGATAATAATAATATAAATATCACTAATAATAATAACAATAATTGGAAGAAAAAAAAAACGAAAAAAATAATAAACACGAAAAAAAAAATATATAAAGGAAGAAAATATATAGAAACTAAGAAAAGGCAAAGAATGGAAGACGAGAAAGAAAAAAAAGAACACAATAACGGCTACATGACCTAACCACAATAACCGGAAGCACAACCAAAACAACAACAACAACAACAACAACAACAACAACAGTAACACCAACACACACAAAAAAGGAGTCACTGCAGGAAGCTTAATTTAAGAGCGCCCTGATGACCCTTCTGTGCCCCCCCCCCCCTCCCCCCCCTCCCGAGTAGCTACCTTAAGAGACAGGCCATTAAGGAGCGTGGCGAGGTCAAGGCCGCGGCGCAAATCGGGACGAGGACATTATAGAGGAAATTACATGCTTGAAAAAAATATTGACGAAGAGAAAAGAGGAGGAGAAGAGGAAGAGAAAAAGGAGATCACGAAGAGAAGAGAAGACGACGAAGAGAAGAGAAGACGACGAAGAAAGAAAAGACGACGAAGAAAGAAAAGAAGACGAAGAGAGAACATTAAGAAAAAGATGAGAAGATGACGAGGAGAAAAGAAGAAGACGAGGAGAAAAGAAGAGAAAAAAAAAGAAGACGAAGAGAAAAGAAGAGAAAAAGACGAAGAGAAGATTTGACGAGGAGAAAAGAAGAAAGGAAGACGAAGAGAAAAGAAGAGAACATTAAGAGAAAAGATGAGAAAATGACGAAGAGAAAATGACAGAAGACGAAGAGAAAAAAAAGGAGAGAAGAGACGAAGAGAAAAGGAAAGAAGAAGACGAAGAGAAAAGGAGAGAAGACGGAGAGAAAAGGAGAGAAAAAGACGAAGAGAAAAGAAGAGAAGAAGACGAAGAGAAAAGAAGAAAAGGAAAAAGAAGAGAAAAGAAGACGAGAAAAGAAGAGAAGAAGACAAGAAAGAGTAAAGATAATATATTAACAAAAGAAGAGAGTATATTGAAGAAGAGAATAAAGAAGATAATCAAATAAACAAATGAGAAAAAAACAAATAAACGTATGTATATAAATAAACAAGTAGGCTAAATAAACAAGTAGGAGCAAAGGGGAATTGATTAGCTTGCTTTTTTGTCTTCATTTTTCATCCTTGAACTCTTTCCATTGCCGTAAAAAAAAGTAACTAAACAAATAATAAATAACAAGTAATAATAGATAAATAGTAAGTTAATAAATAAGTCAACATATGAATAAACTGAATAAAGAAATAAAAAAAAAACAGGTCATCACGAAATTTAACACAGCGGGGAGGGGATTAAAATGTGTGAGGGAGAGAGGGAAAAAAAAAAAATCATGAGCCTTTAAGTGAGATTCGAAGCAGGTAAAGATCGATACTCCTTTGAACCCTTTTTTGTTGTTGTTGTAACTGTTGCTGTTGTTTTAGTTGTGCTTGAAGTTATAGTGGTTATTAGGTATGTGGTAATCTTTTTTTTCTTCTTTCTCTCCTTACGATATCTTTTCTTCGTTAGTGCCATTATCTTTGTTGTGTTTGTTATGTTTAAACTTACTACTGGTTAGGTTACACGGTTACAAGTTTTTTCTTGTTCTTTCTCTCTGTTCTTCCTTGACGCTATAGGTACGCGTGGCTTCAGTGCTTATCTCCGAACCCTTGGCCCTTTAAGCTTGTGGTAGGTATAAACCCATTAGGCTACCGTAGAACAAGGGCCAATGTGAAGTTCGAAATTGTCACAGTTTACCTTCCCCAGGCTTCCCCAGGCACCCATTTGTCGACCAGCACGAAAGGGAGGATGAACAACTGGAACTGGGTGAGCTGTACGCAGACTGCCCGGGCCTGGAATCGAACCCCAGCCCGCGGAGTCACAGCCAGGCACGGTAACCACTGATCCACGGAGACACATAACGAAGCAAGGTAAAGAATAAATAATACGAGCCCATTATATGAAGTTTCCTATCAGTGTTGCGTGTTTTTATCAGTGTTACCAGATAAAATTCACCTCCTATCCTTCTTTAAACCATAAAAAAATGCTACGAGACATTACATAAAGTTATCTATCAGTGTTGCCGGATAAAATTCACCTCCTATCCTTCTTTCGACAATAAAAAAATGCTACGAGACATTACATAAAGTTATCTATCAGTGTTGCGTGTTTTTTTTTATCAGTGTTACCAGATAGAATTCACCTCCTATCCTTCTTTAAACCATAAAAAATGCTACGAGACATTACATAAAGTTATCTATCAGTGTTGCCGGATAAAATTCACCTCCTATCCTTCTTTCGACAATAAAAAAATGCTACGGGAATTAACTCCGGCTCTGGTGGGACTCGAACGAGGGACACAAGATCAGCAACGAGCCATTATCGGAACCACTCATCCTTCGCTCCCTCGTAATTGCCGTGTTGAATGAGAACTTTTTAAGAGAGACCGTTTGGCGAGCGAGGCAATTACATAACCTTGGAGAGAGAGAGAGAGAGAGAGAGAGAGAGAGAGAGAGAGAGAGAGAGAGAGAGAGAGAGAGAGAGAGAGAGAGATGATGAGATAAACGAAATAGTGGATTGTAAGAAAGTTGCAAATGCTCTCTCTCTGTATATAGCGTTAACGATATCAACTGTTTATCTTAATTTTCTTGTCTGGCTTTACGATATATGGCAACAGTAGCAGTAGTAGTAGTAGTAGTAGTAGTAGCAGTAGTAGACGGACACGAACACATACGATTGATACGAACACACTCCACTCAACCCTCTTCCCTTCTCTCCCTTTTCTCTCCCTCTCCCTTCCTCCCTCTCTCTCTCCCTCCCTGTTGACGTCGACTCAGAACTGTTACCATGACAACGAGGCCGCCACGCAAATGAGCTAGTTTGATGGTTCTTTAGACTCTGAGTGACTGACTGACTGGCTTGCTGGCTGGGTCGATGGACTGTCTAACCCGCAGGTGAATGAGTGAGTGAGTGACTGACTGAATGGCTGACTGACTGAATGATTGACAAACTGAATGGTTGACTGACTGTGACTGACTGATAGAATGGCTGACTGACTGAATGACTGGCTACTGAATGATTGACTGAATGGTTGATTGACTAACTGACTGACTGATAGAATGGCTGACTGACTGAATGATTGACTAACTGAATGGTTGGCTGACTAACTGACTGACTGATAGAATGGCTGATTGACTGAATGATTGACTACTGAATGGTTAACTGACTGACTGATTGAATAACTGACTGAATAACTGGCCTACTTAATGGTTGACTGACTAAATAGTTGATTATGTGGCTGACTAACTGATTGACTAGCTGAATCACTGACTGACTGTTTGACTGACTGGTTGGCTGATCGGCTGACTGACTGACTGACTGACTGACTAACTGATCAAAACGTTAAGGGTTCGTGTATACTATCTCGGGAATTATCAGATGAAGAAGTCAGATAGGATTAAATATTAAGAGAAGAAGGCGTTATGCTGTTTGTAGTTGTAGTAGTAGTAGTAGTAGTAGTAGGATATCTGGACACCTCTCCTTCCGAAATTGACCTCTCTTTCGGCCACCTCTTTGGGTTCTTTTTAGGAGCAATAAGTAGCGGGCTTTTTTTTATTATTGTTTCCTTATTTTGCGCCCTTGAGCTGTCTCCTTTGTTGTAAAAAAAAGTAGTAGTAGTAGTAGTAGTAGTAGTAGTAGTAGTAGTAGTAGTAGTAGTAGTAGTAGTAGTAGTAGTAGTACCCAAGGGAAGCAAATAAGTAGGTAAGTCGTTAGCAGTAAGTAAAGTAGGACAACTATATAGTTCGATGATGTCATAAGTATATTTTTTTCGTGAATTATAAATGAACACACACACACACACACACACACACACACACACACACACACACACACACACACACACACACACACAGGCAGCTCCAACAGAAAGTCAATAAGGAGCTAAGTAGTAATCAGAGTAAAACAGCTATTTCACGTTGTTCTGTACTCACTAAACTAACGTGGATGACTGGAGGAGGTG
The DNA here is from genome assembly GCF_024679095.1 of Eriocheir sinensis. Taxonomy (NCBI): domain Eukaryota; kingdom Metazoa; phylum Arthropoda; class Malacostraca; order Decapoda; family Varunidae; genus Eriocheir; species Eriocheir sinensis. Next base: position 12,336,966 of record NC_066530.1, read on the forward strand.
TGTGAGGGTGTGTCTTTGTTAGGTTTGGCAAGGTAAAGCAAAGTAAAGTTAGATGAGAGTTAGTGAGAGTCTACGTTCGGTTGGGTAAAGGGGCTATTACACTGGGCAAATTTTCCGTGGATCTTCAGTCAAACCACGATTTCAGCTGGCGTGGTTCTCATATTTCCGTGGTTTTCTGACGTGTGCACGATCTTCCAAAGCTACGGTGTAGATTTCACCGAATGACGACGGTATTACTCACCATCATCCTCAGCAGCAATAACAAGAAACAAATGAGAGCCACGCTAGCGGAAATCGTGGTTTGACTGAAGATCCACGGAAAATTTACCCAGTGTAATAACCCCTTAAGGTATGATGCTGAGGCTAGGCAAGGTAAAGTAAGGTAAGGTAAAGATAGATTAGTTTACCTTTCGTTCTGCACTCACCAAGTTAATGTGAGTAATGTGAGAGGCGTAGAGGAGGTGCGTGACGGTATATGTTCAGTTGGGTAAAGTATGATGCTGAGGTTGGGCAAGGTAAAGTAAGGTAAGGTAAAGATAGATTAGTTTGCCTATCGTTCTGCACTCACCAAGTTAATGCGAGTGATGTGATAGGCGTAGAGGAGGTGCGTGAGAGTGTATGTTCGGTTGGGTAAGGTATGGTGCTGAGGTTAGGCAAGGTAAAGTAAGGTAAGGTAAAGATAGATTAGTTTGCCTTCCATTCTGCACTCACCAAGTTAATGTGAGTGATGTGATAGGCGTAGAGGAGGTGCGTGAGAGTGTATGTTCGGTTGGGTAAAGTATGACGCTGAGGTTAGGCAAGGTAAGGTAAGGTAGATAGATTAGTTTGCCTTCCGTTCAGCACTCACCAAGTTAATGTGAGTGATGTGAGAGGCGTAGAGGAGGTGCGTGAGAGTGTATGTTCGGTTGGGTAAGGTACGATGCTGAGGTTGGGCAAGGTAAGGGAAAGTAAAGTAAAGATAGATTAGTTTGCCTTCCATTCTGCACTCACCAGGCTGACGTGGGTGATGTGGGAGGCATGCAGGAGGTGCGTGAGGGTGCGTGGGGGCGTCTCCGTCAGGTACACGTCCTCCCCTGTCACCACCGCCTGCTTGTACGACAGGGAGTTGCCGGAGCGAACGATGACAGCCTCGTACAGCCTGGGAAAAGAACAGACAACTTATACTGTGTTCAACGTACCCTAGCACTTAAGCCCCGCCCATATTTTCAAGCCTCGTATAACCTGGAAAACAAAACATACATAAATTATACCTGGTTCAGACTTCCTTAGCACAATAGCCCCGCTTACCTTTTCAACCCTCGTACAGCCTGAATAGAGCATACACAACTTTTGCTTTGTTCAAGCTACTGCGGCACTTAAGCCCCGCCCACCTCCTCAAGTCTAATATAGCCTGGAAAAGAACGTACACAACTTATAATGTGTTCAAACTACTCTACCACTTAAGTCCCGCCCACCTCTTCAAGTCAAATACAGCCTGGAAAAGAACGTACACTACTTTATAATGTGTTCAAACTACTCTAGCACTTAAGCCCCGCCCACCTTTTTAAGCAACCACCAATAAGAGTTCACTTTTCTCAGCTGCTATCTAATGTTGTAGGTTTCGAAGGATTACAAGGTGATAAAGAACACACACAAAGTAATACACTGTCTATATTTACCGTGCGAATAAGCCCCGCCCACACCAGCCCAGAAGGAGAGGAGGAGGAGGAGAAGGAGGAGGAGTATAAGCTATTCAAGGACACAATATAAGTAGGTGGTATCAATATCATGAAAAGTGACGCTTCTTCTATGACAAACAACAACAACCACAACAACAAATAAATAAAGACATAAATAAAATAGGTGAATAAAAATAAATCTCATACTAAAATAAAGGAAAAATCAAACAGCTAGATCAATTGTCTTCCTATGCTCTCTCCCCCCCCCCAAAAAAAAAATAAAAATAAAAAAAAAGGTACTTGTCGAAATGCTTACGCTGTCAATTTATGCTCAAACACTTTAACAGGTGGCTCTGAGGATCAATACTCTCTCAGAAGTACTTGTAAACGCATGGGCTTTCCTTCGTGATATATTCTTTCATTTTATTTACGATGATTCAGATTCCAATGCTCTTTTTTTTTAACGACACCAAAATAATTTTTTTCTTTTCTTTCATTCGTTCATTCATTCTTTCTCTCTCTTTCTTTCTTCTTTTTCTTTCTTTCTTTATTTTTCTTTCTTTCTTTCTCTCTTTCTTTCTTTCTTTCTTTCTTTCTTTCTTTCTTTCTCTTTCTTTCTTTCTCTCTTTCTTTCTTTCTCTCTCTCTTTCTTTCTTTCTTTCCTTCTTTTTCTTTCTTTCTTTCTCTCTTTCACTCTCTCCCTAACTAGCCTTCAGATTTAAGAGGAACACACACACACACACACACACACACACACAACCATTACCAGAACACACCAATTAAACAGCGGATAATCCCACCCCGGCCTTTGCTTATAAGAATACACGATCCTCTTCTGTTTCAGCGGCCTCTCTCTTAAGGGATTCGCGTACTTATAATCCACTTTACTCCGTTTCTCGTTGTGTAAACATTGTTGATTGTAAAATGTATATATAATTGGCGTTACGGTAGCTTTCTTTACTCGTTTCAATATTAAAATCTAGACTTATAAAGGGTAACAAAAGTGATAGTGATGATATTTTGGTCTGGTTTGTAAATTAATGTAGCTTATATTTTTTTTTGCCGTTCCCTTTCCCTTTCAGAATTTCCAGGTATTTTTTTTCCTGTTCGAGTTTCCCTTCAGAATTTACAAGTATTTTTTCCCCTTTTATTTGAGTTTCCCTTCAGAATTTACAAGTATTTTTTCCTATCATTCGAGTTTCCCTTCAGAATTTACAAGTATTTTTTTCCCTATTATTCGAGTTTCCCTTCAGAATTTACAAGTATTTTTTCCTATCATTCGAGTTTCCTTTCAGAATTTACAAGTATTTTTTTCCTATCATTCGAGTTTCCCTTTCAGAATTTACAAGTATTTTTTTCCTATCATTCGAGTTTCCCTTTCAGAATTTACAAGTATTTTTTTCCTATCATTCGAGTTTCCCTTTCAGAATTTACAAGTATTTTTTTCCTATCATTCGAGTTTCCCCTTCAGAATTTACAAGTATTTTTTCCACTTTTATTTGAGTTTCCCTTCAGAATTTACAAGTATTTTTTTCCCTATTATTCGAGTTTCCCTTCAGATTTTACAAGTATTTTTTTCTATCATTCGAGTTTCCCTTCAGAATTTACAAGTAATTTTTTCCCTATTATTCAAGTTTCCCTTCAGAATTTACAAGTATTTTTTTCCTATCATTCGAGTTTCCCTTTCAGAATTTGCAAGTATTTTTTTCCTGTTATTCGAGTTTCCCTTCAGAATTTGCAAGCATTTTTTTCTTATTCGCGTTTCCCTTTCAGAATTTGCAGACATTTCTTTTTATTCCTGTTTCCTTTCAGAATTTCCAGGCATTTTCCTTCTAATTCGCCTTTCCATTTAAAATCTGGAAGTATTTTTTTTCGCACTACCCTTTACAATTTACAAACATTTCTTTCGCATTAATGAGGGAGAAAAGACGTAATGAAAAAAACAAACATAATCGTAATGGAAGAAACAGTAGACGCCTTTTATTCTTAATCGCGATATAAACAAAAAACGCAGAACTCAAAATCGCGTAAAACTCAGGCGCGACGCCTGAGTTTTACGCGATTTTGAGTTCTGCGTAGTCGCGTAGTTTGGCACACGAGGCGACACGTGAGGGTGAGAAGACGCAGAAGGCAAGGGCGTGGGTGACAGAGGGTGGCAGAGAGCGTTACCATAGGACCAAGTGTGTTTATGGACGCGCGTGTGTGTGTGTGTGTGTGTGTGTGTGAAAGGTATACTATCAATTACATTTTTTCTACTGATCTGAACACCTACTTTCTCTCTCTCTCTCTCTCTCTCTCTCCTAACTTTTTATTTGCTTTTCTGTCATTTTTTCGGTTCTTCTTCGTTTCACCATTTCTTTTTTTGTGTGTGTCATTTCTTATTATCAACTTCCCGTTTCTACTACGATTCCTTTTTTTCTCATCCTACTATTCACGTTTATTTCCACTCTTTCTCCTTCATCTCATTAACACTTAGAGCCTTATTACTAAACAATTCGTCGCCAAAGTACACATATTTAACAAGGCTTTCGTAGGTGTTTTGGGCATTTCCGGGAGTAGTTTTGTGACCCTGGTGGTAGTTTGACCCTAATTCTGCACCGTGAGCCTTAAGAAACACTCATTAGAACCCGATTAATCCTCTCTTTGACCTTTAGAAATAGTTTATATGAGAAGCTAAAGTGTCTTATAATACCAATCTTACGCACATTGTTATTCTTCTTCCTCTCTTCGTTTATTTTAGCTGCATTCCTATATTTTTTCCACTCCATTCATGTTCTCATTAGTACACTCGCATTCTTCCTTTCTTTCATGTTCGTTCTCTTAACTGCCTTTCTATATTCTTCCTGTTACTCTTCCTCTTCTCATTCCTACACTTGCACTCTTCTTCCTTTCATTTCCGTTCCTTTATCTGGATTTCTACGCTTCTTTTCTTCCTTTTCTTATTCCTAGGCTATTTTTTCATTTTATTTCCGTTCTCACTCGCATTTTTACACTTTTCCTTTTCTCCCTCGTATTTATACACACTCAATTCTTTCTTCGTTCTTCTAACTCCCTTTCTATAAACTCTCTTTTCTTCCTCGTATTTCTGCACCTACAATTATTTCGTCGTTCTATTACACTTTCGTTCTCACACCCTTTCCCTTTTCCTTTTGTTTAACATTCCTACACTCGCAATTCTTTCTTCATTGAGGTGCTAACTTTGACCTTCATCCTCTCAGGGTCAAGCCAAACATTCATGAACTCCAGGAATAATTTACTGGACGAGGATAACAGTTGGAAAAGAAAGTGTGCAGGCCGTCGACTTGGATTGGTGATACATGACACTGCGTAAGGGTCCGAAGAGGAGGTGGAGGAGGAGGAGGAGGAGGAGGAGGTGAAGGAAGACGACGATGACAAGACGGGAAGGAAGAAGAAGAAGTAAAAGAAGAAGAAAAAAAAAGAGGATGAAGACGAAGAGGAGGTGAAGGATTAGGAGCATGATTATGATTAAGTAGAAGAAGAAGAAGAGGAGGAGGAGGAGGAAGGAAAAGAAGAGGAAGAAGAGGAAATGAGATAAAAGAAAAGGGAAAATGAAAGAAAAGAAGAAAAAAGCAGATTAAGAAGAAAAAGGAAAACAGAAACTGAAGAAAAAAGGAGGAAGCAAAAGAAGAAAATAAGGAGGAAGCAAAAGAAGAAAATAAGGAGGAAGCAAAAGAAGAAAATAAGGAGGAGCCAAAAGAAGAAAATAAGGAGGAAGCAAAAGAAGAAAATAAGAAGGAACCAAAAGAAGAAAATAAGGAGGAAGCAAAAGAAGAAAATAAGGAGGAAGCAAAAGAAGAAAATAAGGAAGAACCAAAAGAAGAAAATAAGGAAGAACCAAAAGAAGAAAATAAGGAGGAAGCAAAAGAAGAAAATAAGAAAGAACCAAAAGAAGAAAATAAGGAAGAACCAAAAGAAGAAAATAAGGAAGAACCAAAAGAAGAAAATAAGGAGGAAGCAAAAGAAGAAAATAAGGAAGAACAAAAAGAAGAAAATAAGGAAGAAGCAAAAGAAGAAAATAAGGAAGAACAAAAAGAAGATAATAAGGAAGAAGCAAAAGAAGAAAATAAGGAAGAACAAAAAGAAGATAATAAGGAGGAAGCAAAAGAAGAAAATAAGGAAGAACCAAAAGAAGAAAATAAGGAAGAACCAAAAGAAGAAAATAAGGAAGAACCAAAAGAAGAAAATAAGGAAGAACCAAAAGAAGAAAATAAGGAAGAACCAAAATAAGAAAATAAGGAGGAAGCAAAAGAAGAAAATAAGGAGGAAGCAAAAGAAGAAAATAAGGAGGAAGCGAGAGAAGAAAAGATTGGGCAGAGAAGGACGAGAAAAAAAGTAAAAAAATAAGAAGTGGAAGACACGAAGAACAAGAAGAGGAAGAATAGCATAGTTACAAGGCAGGCAATACATCACAGGATCTCTTTAGGAGGTTATTGCAGGCCCTTCCTGATTCACGGCAGGAAAGGTAAGAATAGAAAGTGGGAGGTGGAACTAACGGGGCCTTATATGTTAGAAAGTCAAGGTCGAGAAGGCGGAAGTTACATTACGAGCGCTTACTTATCTATAATTACTTACCTACCAACTTACCTTACTTATACTTACCGACCTACTTATCTATACTTAATAACCTACCTACCTACTTACCTATACTTAATTACCTACCTACTTACTCATCTTTACCTTACTTACCTGTACTTACCTATCACTTACCTACCTTTACTATACCTTTACTTACTTACAAACCTTTAATTACTTCTTCCTTTCCCTTTGTTCCTTCTCTATTCTTCTCTCTCTCTCTCTCTCTCTCTCTCTCTCTCTCTCTCTCTCTCTCTCTCTCTCTCTCTCTCTCTCTCTCAACAACCCCCTCAAACATTCTATCAATAAGGAATCATCTCGCCTCACTCTTTAATGCCCCACTACCTCGCTCGGCCGTTCCCTTCAAGCTACCAAAGAGAACGTCAGTATTGTTAAACGCTTCCATCGCTCACATCAACTACTTCCAAAGGTCAAAAAGGAGATCAGTCGGGTTTTAATGAGTGTTTTCTTATGTTCATGGTACAGAAGAAGGGTCAGACTGCCACCAGGGTCATAAAACTACCCCTGGAATTGCTCACTACTCCTACGAAAGCCTTGTCGAATATGTGAGCTTGGAAGGAGAAATGTTTAAGAATGTGACTCAGAAATGTTTAATGAAGAAATGTTTGAGAATGTGACCCGAAGAAATGTTTTAATGACGAAATATTTGAGAATGTGACCTGTTTTTTCTGCTTATACCTGCTGATTACTATCACACCTGTCCCTCCACACCTAATTAGTCACTCTGTCTACCTGGTTCTTACTGTCACCTGTTCTTCCACACTTCCACACCTGTTAACTAGTGACAGGTGTTTTAATTATTTGTGATGTTTGTTTTTGTATTTTTTTATCTATCTGTCTGTCTTTCGTTTAATTACCGTCACACCTGTTTGTTAGTGTTACCTGTCCCCTCACACCTGTTCGTTAGTCATGTATGTATGTACGCCTGCTTATAAATGTCATCTGTTGCTGTTTGTTTATTTGTTTATTCGTTTGTTTGTTTACTCCTATTTGGATCTATCAGTAACGATGAAAGAAGAAGAAGAAGAAGAAGAAATAGGAGTAAGAGGAAGAAGAAGAACAAGAACAAGAAGCAGAAGACAAAAAAGGAGTAAGAGGAAGGAGGAGAAGAAGAAAACGAAAATAAAAAATAATAAGAAAAAAAAGAAGTAGAAGAAGAAGAAAAAGTAGAAGTAGATGATGAAGAAGAAGCAGAAGAAGAGAAAAAGAAGAAATAGGAGTAAGAGGGAGAAGCAAAGGAAGTAGAAGGAAAAGTAGGGGTATCAGGAAGAAGAAGAATGAGGAAGAAAAAGAAGAAAAGCAGGGGAAGAAGAAGAAGAAGAAGAAGAAGAAAAAGAGAAGTAAGAGTAAGAGGAAGAAGAAGCAATAAAAAGTGAATGCAATATTTTTTTCAGTAATTACCACACGAGTCGCATTCACTAATATATTTTTCCTTGTTATTATTTTTTTTCTCTTATACCGAAAGAGGAAAGACTGTAATACTCCAATCTCCAATGACAAAGAAGGTAAAGGTCTCTCTCTCTCTCTCTCTCTCTCTCTCTCTCTCTCTCTCTCTCTCTCTCTCTCTCTCTCTCTCTCTCTCTCTCGCTCTGTCCTTTTCCGGCACCTAAGAACAATGGAATGGGAAAGGAAATGAAGACGACTTTGAAAGGTCAGGAGGAGGAGGAGGAGGAGGAGGAGGAGGAGGAGAGAGGGAGAGGAGGAGGAGGAGGAAGAGGAGGAGGAGGAGGAGAATTTCAGTTAGGTAAGATGCCAAATAAAAAAAAATCAAAGGACGAAAGTGTGTGTGTGTGTTTGTGTGTGTGTGTTTTGTATGTATATGTATGAATTATGAATGTATGTATGCAGGTATGTATGTATGGATGGATGAATGGATACACACACACACACACACACACACACACACACACACACACAATGCATAAATACTTGCCTGCGCGTGCAAATGAATGAAGAGAGAGAGAGAGAGAGAGAGAGAGAGAGAGAGAGAGAGAGAGAGAGAGAGAGAGAGAGAGAGAGAGAGAGAGAGAGAGAGAGAGAGAGAGAGAGAGAGAGAGAGAGAGAGAGAGAGAGAGAGAGAGAGAGAGAGAGAGAGAGAGAGAGAGAGAGAGAGAGAGAGAGAGAGAGAGAGAGAGAGTTAAGTAAATAATACACAAACTTTTCTGAAATGAACAAAAGAAAGATTAGGAAGGCAAAGAGAGGAGGAGGAGGAGGAGGAGGAGGAGGAGATTAAAAGGAAGAGAGTGGGGTGCATAGAGTGACTTCTTTGCTTTATATTTACTTCTCTCCCCCTATTCTCCTCTCCTCTCCTCTCCTCTCCTCTCTTCTCTTCCATTCCCTTCCCTTCTCTTTCCCTCTATCAGATACACAAGCGATAAGAGTCAAGTTGGTGGAGATGTCGGAGAAAAAAAGAGCGAAACAACAACAGCAATACAATACAAATGGACCCTGTTATACGTCCTTCCATTGAGCGCGTGGGTTGTAAAACATGACGAAATCGCACATGTTTGCAGTAACTGGTATGGGGTGGGAGGGATGGGGGAAGGAAAAGGGGGAAGAGTCAGGAGTGGTCAGGAGTCAGAGGGATGAGGAGGAGGGGAGGGGATGCAAATGGAGTTAAGAAGTGAGGGAGGGAGAGAGAGATGGTGGGAAGGGGAAGGAGAAAGAAGGGTGAGAAGAGTGGGGAGAGGAAAGTCTGATGTGGGTAGGGAAGGGAGAGGAGGAGAGGGAGAGGAAGGGAAAGGTAAAAGAGTTGTGAGAGGAAGAGATGGAAAGTGAGAAATCATGAGAAGGGAGGAAGGGAAGGGGGTCAGAGCAAGGGATTAGAGGAAGGGGAAGACATGAGGGAAGGGGAGGAGGAAGAGGAGGAGGGGTGGGTAAGGGAGGGCATGGGAATACAAGAATGAAAGGAAGAATATGTAAGGGAAGGAGAGAGAACATAGGATGAGAGGGGGAAGAAAAGTGGTTGGGAAGGGGAGAGAAATAGGAAGGGGAGAGGGAAGGAAGGGGAAGAATATGCAGGGGGAGGAGGGACCGGAGAGGAATTGAAGGAGGGAAGGGAGGAAGGAAGGAGGAAGGAGAGAAGACCAAAGGGGAGGAGAGTAAGAGAGAGAGGCAAAGAGAGATGGCGCCACTATAAACACTTGCCTGTGCCATGACGGGCTGGGGAACGAACACCATCCAGGCCCCCTCAAGCAAGCCTACTTTTTTTTTTTACAACAAAGGAGGCAGCTCAAGGGCACACAAAAAAAAAACAATAATAAAAAAGCCTGCTACTGCATAGAGATGAGCATGAGTAGAAAGTCAAGTGTGGGGGGGGCGGAAAGGTGATAGCTAAAAAAAAAAAAAAAAAAAAGAGGGGAAGAGACGAAGGAAGGGGAAGTGATCGGAGGAGGACGAGGAGTGAATGTAATGTCCAAGAATAAGGTTATGAGGAGGAAAGGAAGAGGGGTAAGAGATGGGAGAAGAAAGGAAACGAAAGGAGAGGAAAAGGAGGAAAGAAGAGAAGGAGGAGGGAAGGAGGAAGGTAGGAAAAATTATGGGAGATAGGGAAGAGGGAGGATGACTAAGGTATGTGAAAGGAAAACAGAAGATAACGTTATGAAGAGGGGAGAAGAGAGAAGAGGAAGGGGAGGAAGAAGAGGTAGAGAGAAATGGAAGGGGAGGAAGAAGAGGTAGAGAGAAATGGAAAGAGAGGAGAAGGAAGCACACATGAAGAGGGAAAGGCCATCCAGGAGGTTCTCGATGACGTGGCCAGCAGGAGCGACATGCCCCCCGAGCCGCCGGCCGAGGCCCTGGTCCGGTGGAGGCCGTGAACGCGCTGCACCACTGCCCGGCAGCAGACCGTAGACGCGGCGGCGTCCGGCACCAGCCGTAGACGTGGTGTCGTCCGGCACCAGACCGTAGACGCAGCGGCGTCCGGCAGGAGACCGTAGACGCACCAAATCGCCCGGCAGGAGACCGTAGACGCGGTGGGGCCCGGCAGCAGACCGGAGACGCGGCGGCTGCTGACGCCCACGGCCTCTGCCAGATCAAGACCTCGGCCTGCGGCACGGGGACCTCTTCATCCCTGCTGGCCACGTCTTCATCTTGTACCAAGAGTAAGGATTGCAGTGTGTGGCCTGCTTTGGTGATTTAATCGACCATTCGATAATGTGATTGAGGTCTTTCTGAATGATTTCGCAGTCGGTCTTTGTGAGGGCCTTTCCAACCACCTTGGTGTCATCAGCAAATTTCGATATTGTGGATTTCAGTCCTGATTCTAGGTCATTGATATATATGATGAAGAGAATGGGTCCCAGCACTGACCCTTGAGACACTCCACTAGTGACTGGAAGCCAATCGGAAGGCTGTCCGTTGAGTAGTACTCGTTGTTTTCTGCCGGTGAGCCAATTTCTTGTCCACGCGATCAGATTGGCTCCAATGCCCGCCGAGTGCAGTTTCTTAAGGAGTCCCTCGTGCAGTACCTTGTCGAAGGGTTTCTGAAAGTCCAGGTATATAACATCACTGGGGATGTGGGGATCCCAGTTCTTATATATACCTTGGAAGAAGTCTAATAGAGGAAGAAGAATGGGTAGAGGAGGAAGGAAGGAGGAAAAGTCAAGGGCAAAGGGAGGAAAGGGCAAAGGGAAGGGGGGGAGGGGGGGAAAGGGGAGAATAAAGGAATGGGAAGAGAGAGCTACGGTGACCTTTTCCATCCTCGAACTTGACCGCGAACAAGTGAAGGTCGCGATCTATCATTTATGAGATCTCTGGCGAGCGTGTGTGTGCGTGTGTGAGTTGGTAAAGGTTTCGCTGCGTCTTATACAATGGAATCTAACACTACTTGGTTTTGACGGCGTCTGAAACCTATTAACTAAGTGTATATGAATGTACTTTACTTACCTATACTTTCCTACCTACTTACTTATCTTTACCTTACTTACCTACCTTTACCGTACTTACCTTACCTTACTTACATACTTATTTGTGTAAGTGTGTAAAATATGTGCTTCATGTTGTGTGTATTTTAAAGATGGCTGTAATAGTAAAGATATTAGTGAATGCGTCGTATATGGCGGCAAATTCTTATATCATTCATCTTTAGCGGCGTTTGAAGTCTTTTAATTCTCTATAATGTAAGTGTGATTTATATCTTGTTCGTGTGTTCGTGTCTTTTAATTCTCTATATTGTAAGTGTGATTTATATTTTGCTCGTGTGTTCGTGTCTTTTAATTCTCTATATTGTAAGTGTGATTTATATCTTGTTCGTGTGTTCGTGTCTTTTAATTCTCTATAATGTAAGTGTGATTTATATTTTGTTCGTGTGTTCGTGTCTTTTAATTCTCTATAATGTAAGTGTGATTTATATTTTGTTCGTGTGTTCGTGTCTTTTAATTCTCTATAATGTAAGTGTGATTTATATTTTGTTCGTGTGTTCGTGTATTTTAATTCTCTATAATGTAAGTGTGATTTATATTTTGTTCGTGTGTTTCAAGGAGTGTGTTGGTAAAGGTTTCAATGCGTCTTCGGTGCTCGGTATTATCAGACACATTCGCCTATCACAGCAACAATTTCCAAAGGTCAACAAGGAGGAAGAAGAGAAGATGAGGAGGAATAAGAGCAGGAGGTACACTGAGAAGGAGGAAGAAGAGGAAGATCAAAAGGTAGTGGAGGAAGGAGGCAAGGAGGCAAGTTCAGGGTGCAGAGCTTCGTCAAACTTCCACCACTACCAGGGTCATAAAACTACCCCCCATCTCATAAATGATAGATCGCGACCTTCACTTGTTCGCGGTCAAGTTCGAGGATGGAAAAGGTCACTGTAGCTCTCTCTTCCCATTCCTTTATTCCCCCCCTTACCCCCACTTCCCTTTGCCCTTGACTTTTTCTCCTTCCTTCCTCGTATATCCATTCTTCTTCATCTATTAGACTTCTTCCAATGTATATATAAGAACTGGGATGGCCACATTTCCAGTGATGTTATATATATACCTGGACTTTCAGAAAGCCTTCGACAAGGTACCGCACTAGGGACTCCTTAATTAAGAAACTGCACTCGGCGGGCATTGGAGCCAATCTGATCGCGTGGATAAGAGATTGGCTCACCGGCAGAAAACAACGAGTACTACTCAACGGACAGCCTTCCGATTGGCTTCCAGTCACTAGTGGAGTGCCTCAGGGGTCAGTGCTGGGACCCGTTCTTTTCATCATATATATCAATGACCTAGAATCAGGACTGAAATCCACAATATCGAAATTTGCTGATGACACCAAGGTGGTTGGAAAGGCCCTCACAAAGACCGACTGCGAAATCATTCAGAAAGACCTCAATCACATTATCGAATGGTCGGAAAAATGGCAAATGTCCTTTAATGTTGACAAATGCAGTCATGCACATTGGGTCCAGAAATAGTAACCACACATACATCATGAATGGGAAACCTCTGCAGGCGATGCAGGAGGAAAAGGATCTTGGAGTCACTATCAGCAGTGACCTGAAACACGCGAATCACTGTAAAAAAGCATACAACAAAGCCAACACTATGCTCGGGTTCATAGCGAGGAACTTCGAGTGTAAAACGCCAGACTTGATGCTATCCTTGTATAATTTCACTGTATTTCACCCAGCCATGGGTCTAATGAGATCTAACCCATGGCTAGGGTGAGAAGTACCGCAGTGAGATGGGCAACTCTCTGAACATACCGGACTTTCTACATTGTCATCTACACTGTTTATTTTTTATCTTTCTGTCGTCGTAATTCTTTTTCTATCTATCTTTCTACCTGTGTATCATCTCTGCTATCCTTCTTTCTATCTTTCTACACTCCCTATCTTTATTTTTCTATCGTATTTCCTTCTTTCTATTTTTCTATCTCTGTGCCGTCTCTTCTGTCCTTCTTTCTATCTTTCTAGACTCTGATCTACACTGCTTATCTTTATCTTGCTATTGCTGCACTTATTTCTTTCTATCTTTCTATCTTTATATCCTTCTTTCGTTCTTTCTTTTTCTCCGTGGGACTGTGGCGTGAAGGCTTCTTTCATTCTTATTCCTTTCGTGTGTGTGGTTGTTAAACTGAGCAGGACATTATACCGTCAAGAGCTTAAGAAGAATACGAAGAAGAAAACGAAGAAGAAGAAGAAGAAAAAGAAGAAGAAGAAGAAGAAGAAGAAGAAGAAGAAGAAGAAGAAGACGATGAAGAAGAAGAAAAAGACGATGAAGAAGAAGACGAAGATGAAGAACATGTAAAGAAGAAGAAGAAGAAGAAGAAGAAGAAGAAGAAGAAGAAAAAGACGATGAAGAAGAAGACGAAGATGAAGAACATGTAAAGAAGAAGAAGAAGAAGAAGAAGAAGAAGATGTAAAAAAAAGGAGCGAAAGAAGAAGAAGAAAAAAGAAGAAAACCTTATATCGTGCAATGGAGAAGAAAAAAAATCAAGGTCATTCTTAACTTGTAAAATCTCGCTTTCACTCCCTCTTTCAATCTGCGTTTCAACTTGGTGTATGTGTATGAGTGCGTGTGTGTGTGTGTGTGTGTGTGTGTGTGTGTGTGTGTGCGCGTAGGTGAAAGGGGACGAGTGCACAGTCTAATCTACACTTCACGCACGGGAGTTGGCAGGTAAATGAGGGAGAGTTATCAAGGTGAGTGTGAGGAGGGGGAAGTATGATTCGACCCCATTAAAAGCTGGAGAGAGAAAAAAGGTCAAAAGGTGTAAGTTCAAGGAGGAAGAAATAATGGGAGAGAAGGAAGAAAGGAAGAAAAGGAAGGAGGGAGGGAAGGAAGGGAGGAAAACGGTAGGTATGTTGGATGAGATGGAAAGAAGGAAGACGTAAAGGGAGAAGGAGGAAAAGAAGGGAGGGAAGGAAGGAGGAAGGAAAGAAGGAAGGAAGGAAGAGGGTAGGTATGTTGGAAGAGATGGATAGAAGCAAGACGTAAAGGAAGACAGGAAGGAAAGAAGGGAGGGAAGGAAGGAAGGGAGGAAAACGGGCAGGTATGTTGGAAGAGATGGATAGAAGGAAGGCGTAAAGGGAGACAAGAAGGAAAGAAGGAAGGAGGAAGGAAAGAATAGGGTAGGTGCGTAGGTAAGTAGGAGCTTGGAAGAAAAGGTCAGGAAGTGTAAGTTAAGGAAAAAAGAAATAATTGAATAAGGAAGACATCAAGGAAGAAAAGGAAGGAGGGAAGGAAGGAAGAAGGGAGGGAAGGAAGGAAGGAAGGAAAAAGAGTAGGTAGGTAGGAGGGCTGAAAAAAAAATAATTGACGGGAGACGTAGAACAGGGAAAAAAATAGAAGAAAAATTGGGTTACTGAAAAATAATACGAGAAAAATTGGGTTAAGAAAAAAATACAAAAAAATGGATTACGAAAAAAATAGGCAAAAATGAACTAAACGAAATACAATAAAGTGAAAAGAAATTAAGTACAAAATAATGAACAAAAATTAAATACAATAGTAAAAAAAAAAATCTGGGAACAAGGAAAGACGAAAAAGGAGAAAAACGAAAAAAATGTCAAAGAAAACGAAAAAAAAAAGGAAATGGTATACAGAGAGAGAGAGAGAGAGAGAGAGAGAGAGAGAGAGAGAGAGAGAGAGAGAGAGAGAGAGAGAGAGAGAGAGAGAGAGAGAGAGAGAGAGAGAGAGAGACTTGTTGACATTTCGATGAAGGTGAACTATGTAATTCTCTAGACCGCCGGATGTCACGAGAATGTCTTACGAAACAGAAGAAGCCTATGTCCTCCTCCTTCTTCTTCTCCTCCTCCTCCTCCTCCTCCTCCTCCTCCTCCTTCTCTTCAGATCGATTTGTTCAAGGTGAAAGAAGGTCAAAGTCACGGCCGATAATGACTGGAGGGAAGGAAGAAAGGAAGGAAGGGAGGAAGGAAGGAAAGAAAGATAGGAAGAGAGGAGGAGGTAAGAATAGAAGAAAATAAATAAGGAATGAGGGGAGGAATGAATGAATGAATAAATAAATAAAGAAAAGAAGGAATGAGAGATTGAATGAGAAAAGGCAGAAATAAGGGAGGGAGGGAAGGAAGGAAGGAGGGAAAGGAGCGAAGTAAGAATGGAACAAAGGTAAGTAGGTAGGTAAAGGAAGAGTTAGTTAAGGGAGGGAATAAGGGAAGGAAGGTGAGGTAAGAAGGAATGTAGGTAGGTAGGAAGTAGGTTGGTAAGTAGATAGATAAGTGGATTGGGAGAAAGAGAAGGAAGAAAGATGAGTAAGAAAGAAAGGAAGGAAGAAAGAAGGAAAGGAAAAGGAAGGGAAAACAAGTTAGAAAAGAAGGAAAGGAAAGAAAGAAAAAAAACAAGGAAGGAAGGAAAAGAAAAGAAAGAAAAAAAGGAAGGAAAGGAAAAGGAAAGGAAAGAATAGAAAATAAAGGAACGAAAAGCAATATAAATAAAGGGAAAGGAAAAGAAAGAAAAACAATAAAGGAAAGAAGAAAAGGAAAGGGAAAAGAAAGAAGAAAAACAAGAAAGAAGGAAAAGAAAAGGAAGAAAATAAAAGAAAACAATGGAATGAAAAGAAATACAAATAGAGGAAAAGAAAGAAAAAACAGGAAAGGAAAAAAGAAAAGGAAAGGGAAAAGAAAGAAAAAAAACAAGAAGGAAAGGAAAAGGAAGGAAATAAAATAAAATAAAGGAACGAAAAGAAATACAAATAGAGGGAAAGGAAAAGAAAGAAAAAACAGGAAAGGAAAGAAGAAAAGGAAAAGGAAAAGAAAGAAAAAAAAAACAAGAAAGAAGGAAAGGAAAAGGAAGAAAATAAAAGAAAACAATGGAATGAAAAGAAATACAAATAGAGGGAAATGAAAAGAAAGAAAAACAGGGAAGGAAAGAAGAAAAGGAAAAGGAAAAGAAAGAAAAAAAACAAGAAAGAAGGAAAGGAAAAGGAAGAAAATAAAAGAAAACAATGGAATGAAAAGAAATACAAATAGAGGAAAAGGAAAAGAAAGAAAAAACAGAAGGAAAGAAGAAAAGGAAAGGGAAAAGAAAAAAATCAATAAATACAAATAAAAAAAAAATAAACGAAAGGATTCAAAGACGCAAAAAACGAAGGAAAGAGAAGAGGAACGAAGATGAAACGAAATGAAACGAAACTCTCAGCATGACAAGCGTGTCGTGAAACATAGATACCTACCCTTCCCTTATTCATGACCCGGGTAGCAAACAGTGGCCCGTAACGGTTACCTGGAAGTATGTGTACCTGAATGTGTTATGAGGTGAAGGAACGCACATATATGAACCTTCTAAATAAAGGAACGCTACAGGTACTTAGAATAGGAAGAGAAGGGAACAGAGAGAGATAGAGGAGAGGAGTAAAGACAGACATCGAGACAGAGAGAGACAGAGACAGATAAACAGACAGAGAGAAAAAAATAGGGATTGACAGAAAGGGAAGGGACGTGAGTAGATAAAGGTAAAGAAGATAAAGACATAGACTGACGTTGATATAGAGATAGAGGCAGATAAGTAGACAAGATAACCGGACAGAGAAAGAAAAAGGGAACGAAAGATAAAGGAGAGAAAAGATGGTAGATAGAGATAAGGGAGAGAGAAGTAGAGACAGCCAATGGGATAAGAGAGATAGAGGGAAATAAATACAGATAACCAAATAGAGGAATAAAAAGGGAATGAAAGAAAATAAGGAAAGGGAATGGGAGAGAAAGATAAATAAAAGGAAGGAAGGAAAGACAGACATCGAGAGAGAGATAGAAGATACAGAGCCACAAGAAAGAAAAAGGGAATGAAAGAAGAAAGGAAAGGGAATGGGAGAGAAAGATAAAAAAGGAAGGAGGGAAAAACAGACATCGAGAGAGAGAGAGAGAGAGAGCGATAGAAGCAGATAAAGAGCCAGAAGAAAGAAAAAGGGAATGAAAGAAGAAAGGAAAGGGAATGGGAGAGAAATAAAAAAAAAGGAGGGAAGGAAAGACAGACATCGAGAGAGAGATAGAAGCAGATAAAGAGCCAGAAAAGAAAAAAAAAGGAATAGAAGAAAAAAAGGAAAGGGAATAAGACATACAGATTTAAAGGAGGTAAATACAAACATCGAAAAAGCGAGACAAAGGCAGATAGATAGACGGACGGACAGAAAAAGAAAAAAAAAGTGACTGAAAGAAAGAAGGGAAGGAAAGGGAGGCAAATAAAGAAAATAAAAGTTAACATTTGAAATAAAGAAGAAATAAAGACTTGAAAATAAATAGGTAGGAAATAAAGAAGGGGAAGAGGAGGGAGACAAATAAAGAAAAGGAAAGAAAGACAGAGAGGGTACAGAAAAAAAAGACGGGAAGGGAAAGGGACACGAAATATAGAAAAGGAAAATAAATAAAAAGACGTACACACACACACACACACACACACACACACACACACACACACACACACACACACACACACACACACACACACCTCCCCCCAACGCATAGAGCTTGCGGCACACACACACACACAAAAAAGAGAAATGCTGGCACGGTACGAAGCAACATTAGGGTTTATGAGTAGGTAGTCTTGGATACCTTTGGACAGGACAAAAGGGTAATTGGATAGCACAAAAGGATAAATTCTTGGCGTTTCTTTCTTTGACATGCAACAGAGAGTAGGGAAGGATATCAGGTTGGTAGGAAGGAAGGAAGGAAGGAAGGAAGGAAGGGAGGAAGGAAGGAAGGAAGGAAGGAAGGAAGGAAGGAAGGAAGGAAGGTAGGAAGGAAGGAAGGGAGGAAGGAAGGAAAGAAGGAAAGAAGGAAAGAAGGAAGGAAGGAAGGGAGGAAGGAAGGAAGGAAGGAAGGAAGGTAGGAAGGAAGGAAGGGAGGAAGGAAGGAAAGAAGAAAAGAAGGAAAGAAGGAAGGAAGGAAGGAAGGTAGGAAGGAAGGAAGGTAGGAAGAAAGGAAGGAAGGGAGGAAGGAAGGTAGGAAGGAAGGAAGGAAGGAAGGAAGGAAGGAAGGAAGGAAGGAAGGAAGGAAGGAAGGAAGGAAGGAAGGAAGGAAGGAAGGAAGGAAGGTAGGCAGGGCAAAAAAATACATAAGGGCAAAATGATAACTTACTAAATAAAAAAAAAAAAAAATAAATCGTAACTCGAGGAAGTGACCAGAGGAAAACACACACACACACACACACACACACACACACACACACACACACACACACACACACACACACACACACACACACACACACACAGAAAGAACCTGAAACTCTAAGGACTTTCCCCACAACATTTCACTACCTTTGTCACGTGCTGGGGCGAATGAGAATCTAAGGAAGGAAGGAAGAGAGAGAAGGAAGAGAGAGGAAGGAAGGAAGTAAGAGAGAGGGAAGATGGAAGGAAGAATGGCGTGATGAGAGGAAAAGTGAATTAAAGTTTCGGGTGACTCTTTTAGATCTCTGTGTCTATTTTGGGCTCAGGAGGCGGAAGGGGCAGCTGAAAGACAGGCAGAAGAGACACGTGGAACAGGAGATAGTCAGGCCAGGGGTAAGTTGATCAGGGGTTGGTGGGAGAGAGTGGTAAGCAGGACAATGGTTAGTGGGAGAAGCATAGGTAGGACGTAAGTAGGTGGGTGGAAAAGTGACTAGCAAGGGACAGGGGTAAGTGGGACAGACGTAGGTAGGGCAGTGGTAGCTATAAAAAGTCATGCGTAGGTTACAACAGGCAATGGCAAGTTAGTACCGTGGTAAGTGGAAAAGAAGTTAAGGGACAGGGGTAGATGGGACAGTGGTAAATGGGAGAGTGGAAGAAGGGACAGTAGTTAAAGGGACAGGGGTAGATGGGACATGGGTTGAAAGGACAGTGGTAAATGGGAGAGTGGTCGATGGGACAGTAGTTAAAGGGACAGGGGTAGATGGGACATGGGTTGGAAGGACAGTGGTAAATGGGAGAGTGGAAGAAGGGACAGTAGTTAAAGGGACAGGGGTAGATGGGACATGGGTTGAAAGGACAGTGATAAATGGGAGAGTGGTTGATGGGACAGCAGTTACAGGGACAGGGGTGGCAAGGGCAAGGTCAAGCTGGGGACGGGAGGCTGATATTTATGGTGACCGCAGCGCATGACGATCACAGGAGACAGGTTAAGTTAGGTCACCCTCTCCGCCCTTCTCTTTGCCTTATTTATTTTTATTCTTCCCTCTGCCCTTCACTGCCCTTCACTGCCCTTCACTGCCCTTCTCCTTCTCTTCCTTCCTCTCCCCTTCTTTGCTGTGTTGTGTCTTGGTTTGCTCAGGTCGTAATTTCTTCTGTTAATTAATCTGTTCTCCTTTTTCTTCTTCCTTTCCTTCTCAGATTATTACTTTTTGTTTTGTTTTACCTCCTCCTCCTCTTTCACCTTCCTTTCCTTAACATTTTCTCCTTTCTTTTTTCCTTCCCTTGATTTCTACTCTTTGTTCTGTCCCTTCTCTACCTCCTCCTCCTTTTCTTCCCTCCTCCTCTGCTCTCTTTCTTTCTTCTGTTCCTCCTCCTTCTTCTCTTACATCTCCTTATTTTTTTACACTGTTCTCTTCTTGTTCTTTTTCATTTTTCTATTTATTTTTCTTCTTCATTCTCTTCCTCTTTCTTATCTTTTCCTTTCTTCATTCTTTAACACACACACACACACAGTCGTTAATTTCTCTCTCTCTCTCTCTACTGCAACGTGTATGACCCAAATTACTCTAACTGGGTCTTCCTTATCTTCTCCATCTATATAGGTTCCTCCTCCTCCTCCTCCTCCTCCTCCTCCTCCTCCTCCTCCTCCTCCTATTCTTCTTCCCCCTTCCTATCGCATCATAAAGTGACCCTTGTTATATATAATTACCCCATATATCAACTCCTCCTCCTCCTCCTCCTCCTCCTCCTCCTCCTCCTTCTCCTCCTCCTCCTCCTATTACCACCACCACTACTACTATTCATTTTTCCTGTTTTATATTTCAACTTTTTTTTCAGTCTCCTGTTGTTGTCCTCCTCCTCCTCCTCCTCCTCCTGAACCTGACCTTTTTATGCTGCAAAACATTTATCTTTGTGCGTGCTTTTGTGTGTGTGTGTGTGTGTGTGTGTGTGTGTGTGTGTGTGTGTGTGTGTGTGTGTGTGTGTGTGTGTGTGTGTGTGTGTGTGTGTGTGTGTGTGTGTGTGTGTGTGTGTGTGTGTTCCTGAAGCATAAGTGTGTGTCTGTCCGTGTCTCTGTGTCCGTTTGCGTCTTTGTACGTGTGTGAGTGTGTCCGTTCCAACATAAAAAAAAGTGTAAATGAATGTGTCTGAATGATCATGTGTTTCTGTGCGTGTCTGTGTAAATGTCCGGGTCCGTGTTTCTATGTCCGTATCTCTGAGTTCATGTACGTGTGTGTGTCCATGGAGCATAAATAAGTGTCCGTCCGTGTCTCTGTATAAGTGTGTACGTGTCTGTGAGTTCGTTCAAGCCCGCAGCCACCATCCAGCGTCCCGCCCCGAGTAAGTGGATCAACCGAAAGTGTGTCACCGCCGGCAGTCTCTCTATTATGCACGCGGGCCACAGGAAATCTTTAGACCGTGCGTGACCCTGTTTTTTGCGGGGCTGTTAATCTTTATCTTTCTATCGCTGCCATGCTTTCTTTCTATCTTTCTATCTGTACAAAGAGAAGAGCAAGTAGAGAGTACTACAGAGAATTAATTAAAAGTAGGAAGAGAAAGAGGAGAGGGAAGAGGAGGAGGTGGAAAAACAGTATAAAGAGTAGAAATTGGAGGAGAACTGAAGAAAGGAGAACGCAATAAGGAAGAGAAAGGGAAGAAGGAAGGTAGAAAAAAGATAGAAGAAGAGTGTCGAAAGAGAAAGGAGGAAGAGGAGGAGGAAGAGGAGGAGGAGGAAGAGGTAGAAGAACGAAACTAAGTAGAAATCGGAGGAGAAAGGAAGAGAAAAAGGAAAATAATGGCTGTTAAATATCTTATCTTTTTATTGTTTCCTTAATTAATCTGTTCTCAATTTTTTTTCTTCCTTTCTTCCTTCCTTCAATTTCTACTTTTTTTGTTTTGTTTTCCTTCTTAAAATTTTCTTCTCCTTTTCTTTATATTCGTATTTTTCTATCTGTCTTTCAATTTTGTCACGGTTCTTCTATTTTACATTCATTCTTCCATTCTGTATTTCCATTCTGTCCCGGATCTTCTTTCTCTCTATCTTTCTATCCTTATATTCTGTCTCTTCGATCACTCTGTCTATCTTTCCGTTCTGTCATGGCTACGTTAAATGTCTCTTCTATCTTTTTATCGTTCTTTCTGTCTATCTGTCTACCGTGTCACGACTCTCTATCTATATTTAATCTTTGTATCATTAAATCTATCTTTCTTTCTATCTTCTATTTTAGCTTATTCCTTGTTTATTTTTCTATCTATTCTATTTTATGTTTAAGGTATTTCTATTGTGTTCTATTTCTAATCTTATTGTGTTCTGTTTCTAAGTTTATATTGTGTTCTATTTTCAAAGGGATTTCTATTATAATCTAATTCTAAGGTCTTTCCATTATACTCTATTTCTAAGGGCTTTCTATTATCTTTTATTTCTAAGGGTTTTCTATTATATTTCTAAGGGCGTTCTATTCTCATTTATTTCTAAGGCTTTCCATTCTATTTTAAAGGCTTTCTATTATATATATTCTATTTCTAAGGGCTTTCTATTATACTATATTTCTAAGGGCTTTCTATACTCTTTTATTTCTAAGGGCTTTCTATTATGCTCTATTTCTAAGGGCTTCCTTTTCTATTTTATTTCTAAGGGCTTTCTTTTCTATTTTATTTCTAAGGGTTTTTTATTCTATTTCTAAGGGCTTTCCAATCTTTTCATATTTCCAAAGGCTTTCTATTCTCTATATTGCTAAGGACTTTGCATTCTCTTATATTCTGAGGGCGTTCTGTTTTCTTTCTAAGGGCTTCCTATTCTATTTTGTTTCTAGCCTTTTTATTTTCTTCTATTTCTAAGGGACTTTATTTTATTCATTTTAAGGGCTTTCTACACTATTCTTATTCACTCTCTATTCTTATACACCCTGAAACCCTCACACCACTTTCTCCAGAACCAAAAATAGGCCCCTCGTGTTATCGCTCCGGCCCTGATGCAGAGGCGCCTCCCCCACCTGGTGACCTGCCAATTAGGGTTACCTGGGGCGTCTCCCGGCTACCTGTGCAGAGAGGCGGCTCCCTAATCAATCAAGCCGTCATTACCTGGATACCTCCCGCTACCTGGGGACGCGGGGATGACGGCGTGATGAAGGGAGAGAAGAGGGAGAAAAAAGTAAAGATTGAGAGGAGAGAAAGGATATGATAGAGTAGGTGAGACAAGGGGAAGAGGGAGGGGAGGGAAAAGGGAGGGAAGGGAGGTGAAGGAAGAGAAAAAAAAGGGGAATGGAGGGAAAGGAGAGAAACGATGGGAAGGGGAAGGGGAGGGAAAGGGAGGGAAGAGAGGAGAAGGAATAGAAAAAATAAAGAGGAAAGGGAGAAGTTATTAAAACATTATGGAGGAGAAGGAAGGGAGAGAAGTGATGGGGAGAGAAAGAGGAGGGGGCAGGAGGGGAGAGAAAAAAAGGGGGGAGGGGAGCAGAAGGGGAAAGGAAGGGAGGAAGAGGAGGAAGAGGAAGGGGAGGATTGCAGGAAAAGATTGAGGAGAATAAAGAAGGAGGGGGGAGGGAGGAAGGGGAGGAGGAGGGGAGGAAGTACAAAAAAAAGAAAGTGGATGAGGAGAAGTAAAAGGTTATGCAGGGGAAGGGAGGGGAGATAAAGGGGGAGGGGAGAGAAAGGGGGAGGGGAGAGAGGGAGAGAGAAGGAAGAGAAAATAAATGAAGAAAATGGGAAGGGAAGAAACAAGCAAAAGGTCATGAAGGAAGTGAGGGGGAATTAAAGGGGGGGAGGGGAGAGGAATGGGGGAGGGGGAGGGGAGGGGGAGGAGAGGGGGGAGGGCATTTTCTCTTACCCTAATTACTAATATCCGGGTATATTTTGAGAGTGATTCTTGCCCCTCTCTTCGTCTCCCCTTTCCTTAATAATTTTCTCTTCTTCCTCTTCTTCTCTTCCCTTCCCTTCTTCTCTTTATTTCCTCTCCTTCTCTTCCCTTCTCTTCTCTTTCTTCTCTTCCCTTCCCTTCTTCTTCTCTTCCCTTCTTTTTTTTCTCTTTCTTCCCTCTTCTTCTCTTCCCTTCTTCTTTTCTTCCCTTCCCTTCTTCTCTTTTTTCCCTCTTCTTCTCTTCCCTTCCCTCCTTTTTCTTCTCTTTCTCTCCTCTTCTTTTCTCCATTCCCTTCTTCTTCTCTTTCTCCCCCCTCTTCTCTTTCAGCTTCCCTTCCCTACTCTATTTATCCAGCACTTTTCTCTACTCCCTCTTCTTCTTTCTCTTCCCCTCTATCCTTTCTTTTACCTTTTTTCTCTTCTCTCTCTCTCCCCCTTCTTCCATTTCCTTCCTTTCTTTTCTTTCTCTCCAATTTCCCTTCCTTCCTTCTCTTCACTTATATTTTCTCTTTCCTTTCCTTTCCTTCAATAACTTCTTCTTTATTCTCTTTCTCTTTTCCCTTTATCTTTCTTTCCATTCTTTCACTTCTTCCTTCTCTTTCTTTTCCCAATTTCTTCTTTCCTTTCTATGTTTCTCCTATTCCTCTTCTCTTCACTTATCTATTTTCTCTTCTTCCTCCTATTCTTTTCCCTTTCTTTTCTTTCACATTTTTTTCGCTCTTTTTCTTTCTCTGCCTTTTACTTCCCTCCTCTTTCTTCTTTCTCTTCCCCTCTTTTCCTTTCCTTCCATTCTTTTCTTTCTCTCCAATTTCCCTTCTCTCCTTCGTTTTCCTTCCTTCTCGCGCCCTTCCCTCCCCTTCCTTCCTCCATCCCTTTCCTTTCGTACTCTTTCTATTCATCATCATCATCATCATCATCATCATTCACGCCAACACAAACAAACAAACAAATAAACAAAAAATAAAACAAAAAACAAACAAAAAAAACGAAAATAAACGAGAGAGAGAGAGAGAGAGAGAGAGAGAGAGAGAGAGAGAGAGAGAGAGAGAGAGAGAGAGAGAGAGAGAGAGAGAGAGAGAGAGAGAGAGAAAGCAATGCGGGAACAGTCGGAGGAATGGCGTGTCTTCAAGTCGTGTCAAAATATCGTACTGAAGCAACAGACTGTCGAACACACGTAATCTTTGCACGTAACAAGCGAAGGAGGAGGAGGAGGAGGAGGAGGAGGAGAGGGGGTACGAAAAGGAGGAATAAGAAGAGGAAAAAAAAGGTGAAAGTGGAAAACAGAAAGAAGGAAGAGGATGGGGTTAAAGAGGACGTGAGGAGGAGGAGGAGGAGGAGGAGGAAACATGGAAGCATGGACTAGCAGGCAGCAGAAAGCCTGTTGGCTGCCTGCTTTCAGTGATTTAATCAATCCGTTTGCCATAGGAGTGGCTTGCAGGGAAGGATTAAAGCACTTGTGTACCTACTCTTGGATACGTTCAGTTCACTCCCGATGCAGCAAAGTGGCGATCATTGCGTTTCTTGAGGGAGTTGATGCTCTCTGCGCTAACCACTTCTGCAGGAAGGCTGTTCCAGTGGCGAACAACTCTATTCGAGAAATAACTCCTGCCGATGTCGGTATTGCATCGCTTTACTTGAATCGTTTTTCCGTTGTTTCTTGTTCTCAGGTTAGTTTGTAGCGTGAAGAGTTTGGAGTGATCAACGTTGCTGAGTTTGTTCAGGTACTTAAAGACTTGTATCATGTCTCCCCGCAGTCGTCTCTTTTCCAACGTGAAGAGGTTGAGTCGCTCGAGTCGCTCTTCATAGGGCTTCGTCCTCAGTGATGGTATCATCTTCGTGGCGCGGCGCTGTACTCTCTCAAGTAATTCAATGTCTTTTCTGTAATTTGGAGACCAGAATTGCACGGCGTATTCCAGGTGGGGCCTTACCAGCGAATTATACAAGGATAACATAACTCCCGGCGTCTTGTATTCGAAGTTCCTCGCGGAGGAAGAGGAGGAGGAGGAGGAGGAGGAGGAGGAGGAGGAGTAGGAGGGGGAGGAGAGAAAGCACGAAACGGATGGATTAGCGGAGAAGAAGGTAAATGTGAAAGAGGAAGAAAGAAAAAGGAGGAAGAGAATAGGTTTGAAGGGGACAGGAGGAGGAGGAGGAGGAGGAGGAAGGGGAGGAGGAGGAGGAGGAGGAGGAGGAGGACAAGTGTGTTTCAAGGACGCTGTCAGGCAGGTAAAGGTAATCATTCTCTCTCTCTCTCTCTCTCTCTCTCTCCCAGTTTGTCCTTTACATGTGAATTTAGTCTTTTTCTTTCTTTCTTTTCTTCTATTTAAATCTCCGTAAAACATATAAAATAATGGATGAGGGACATGGAAGGAAGAGAGAAGGAAGGAAGGAAGAAGGAAGGAGAAAAGGAAGGAAAGAAGGAAGGAAAGAAGGAAGGAACAAACGTAATAGCGGGCTTTTTTTCATTATTGTTTCCTTTTTTTTGCCCTTGAGCTGTTTCCTTTGGTGTAAAAAAAAAAGGAACGAGGGAAGGAAGTAATGAGCAAATGAAGGAAGGGAGGAAGGAAGGGAGGAAGGAAGGAAGGAGAGGAAGGAGAGTGGCCTGACAAAGAGTAAAATGAAGGAAGGAAGGAAGGAGAGGAAGGAGAGTGGCCTGACAGAGTAAAAGGAAGGAAGGAAGGAAGGAAAGGAGAATAATGGCTTGACAAAGAGTAAGATCCCTATAAAAAAAACAATTAAGACGCAAATTCACATAAAACTCTGTACAGGGATGGATGAGGTACGTGACATAGGTTAAAAAAAAGGAAGAAAGAAGGGAAGGAAGGAACGTGGGCGAATAGATTAAAGACCAAAGACCGTGAAAGAGACGAAGGAAGGAATGAAGAAAGGGAGGAAGGAAAGAAGGAAGGGAAGATGGGAAATATCAAGGCCTTATTAGAGAACAAAGACCGCGAAAATCCGAAGGAAGAAAGAACGAAAAAAATGGATTTAAGGAAGGAAGGAAGGAAGGAGTAAAAAAGGAAGGAAGGAAGGAAGAAAGGAAGAAAGGAAAGAAGGAAGGGAAGATGGGAAATATCAAGGCCTTATTACAGAACAAAGACCGCGAAAATCCGAAGGAAGAAAGAACGAAAAAAATGGATTAAAGGAAGGAAGGAAGGAAGGGAGGAGTGAAAAAGGATGGAAGGAAGGAAGAAAGGAAGGAAGGAAAGAAGGAAGGGAAGATAGGAAATGCCAAGGAGAAAAGAAACCTTATTACAGAACAAAGACCGCGAAAATCCGAGGGAAAAAAGAACGAAAAAA
This sequence comes from Eriocheir sinensis, assembly GCF_024679095.1. Taxonomy (NCBI): domain Eukaryota; kingdom Metazoa; phylum Arthropoda; class Malacostraca; order Decapoda; family Varunidae; genus Eriocheir; species Eriocheir sinensis. Next base: position 12,363,428 of record NC_066530.1, read on the forward strand.
ATGGGTCAAAGGAAGGAAGGAAGGAAGGTAGGAATGAAGGAATAAAAAAGGAAGGAAGGAAGGAAGGAATGAAGAATAGCTTAACGATGAATGAAAAACAAACCTAATAGAACAAAGACCATGAAAGACGAAGGAAGGAAGGAAGGAAGGAAAGAAAGAAAAAAGGAAGGAAGGAAGCAAGAAAGGAAGGATGGGACGAAGCGGAATAACTTAACGAAGAAAAAAAAAGCCTAATAAAAAATAATGTGAAAGACTAAGGAAGGAAGAAAGCGAAGGAAGGAAGGAAGGAGAGAAGGAGAAAAGGAACGAAGGAATAAAAAAGCGGAGAATAACTTGACAACGAAGAAAAAAATACCTCATAAAAAGAACGTAAATGAGACGATGAAAGAAAAAAAAGGATAAAACAAAAGAAGAAAGGAAAGAAAGAAAAAGAGTAAAGAAAAGAAGGAAGGAAGGAAGAAGGAAGAGTGGCATGACCTTGAGCAGGAGGAAAAGGAAGAGGAGGAGGAGGAGGAGGAGGAGGAAGAGGAGGAGGAGGAGGATCGAACGAGGCCGGCTGGGTGACGCACACTGACGGAAAACTCACCAAACGAACATTAAAAAATCACACCGACCCTTCGAGGCCGAGTGAAAAATGGAAGCGATCACGGAATGGCTGGATTTGAACTGCATTATTAACCCCGGGCGTCAATATTTAGGGCCTTGTTAGTATTACGATAGCTGTAGTAGTAGTAGTAGTAGTAGTAGGAGGAGGAGGAGGAGGAGGAGAGAAAAGGAAGGAAAAGGCTTATGAGAAAATTTGCTGGAAGAGAAAGAGGAAAAGGAGAATTAAATAAAGAGGAAGAGGAGGAAGAGGAGAAAGAAATGAAGAAATGATGAGGAGGAAGAGGAAGAAGAGGAAATTACTCATATAGAGAGGGTTAAGATATTAGAAGTAGTAGTAGTAGTAGTAGTAATAGTAATAATAGTAGTAGTAGTAATAGTAGTGGTGATGGTGGTAGTGGTAGTGGTGGTGGTGGTGGTATTTACACTTCCCAACATTCTCTCTCTCTCTCTCTCTCTCTCTCTCTCTCTCTCTCTCTCTCTCTCTCTCCGCCCGCGATGCTTCCTCCAAAAATGGCTTCCTCTATATATATCAAGGCATCTTCGTCGCGGCATCTTCTCCTCCTTGAAGGTCACACTAATATATTAAATGGGCCGCGTTTCAGAGGCTGTCCGCGGCTCAGGTAACACTTCCCGGCCCCGCCCCGCCCTGCTCCGCCCTCTCCTGCTCAGCGCCACCAAAATATCTTACTCAGAGCATTGCCTTTCTCGGTTCCGGACCTAAGAACTGTCGCACGCACACACCTACCGATATCCAAGTAAAGTTAATGCTAAAACCGTTGATAATTGATGTTTTTTTTGTGTAGTTTTGGGTGAGAGAATGGAAATTAAAGAGTGGTGTGTATATGAGAATTTGGTAATTATTGATGATGAATACGTCTTGTTCGGCGGAATGTTGCGAGAGGTAGATAAATAGATAAAGAGTTAGAGATAGGTAGATAGATAGAGAGATAGAGAAAGAGAGGATAACGTAGCATAGGACGGTCACTGAACTTCATATTTTAATTTTTCTTCTTATTTGCATTATTCAGAAACCAGAGGCCGTTTGTATTTGCTTCTTGATGGTATTTTGGCGATTTCAGGCAAAGCACTCACCTTCGAATTTAAGCACAACATGGAAACTGGACCTAACCTTTATTTTACCTTATCTTTTCCTTCTGCATTATTAAAAGGTTAGATAAATAGATAAAGAGTCAGAGATGGGTAGATAGACAGATAGATTGAGAAAGAGAGGATAACGTAGCATAGGACGGTCACTGAACTTCATATTTTACCTTTTCTTCTTGTTTGCATTATTCAGAAACTAGAGGCCGTTTGTATTTGGTTCTTGATGGTGTTTTGGTGATTTCAGGCTAAGCACTCACCTTCAAATTTGAGCACAACATGGAAACTGGACCTTACCTATATTTTACCTTATTTTTTGCGATCTCAGGCAAAGTCCTCACCTTTGAATTTGAGCACAACATGGAAACTGGACCTTACCTATATTTTACCTTATTTTTTGCGATCTCAGGCAAAGCACTCACCTTTGAATTTGAGCACAACATGGAAACTGGACCTTACCTATATTTTACCTTATTTTTTGCGATCTCAGGCAAAGTCCTCACCTTTGAATTTGAGGACAACATGGAAACTGGACCTTACCTATATTTTACCTTATTTTTTGCGATCTCAGGCAAAGTCCTCGCCTTTGAATTTGAGCACAACATGGAAACTGGACCTTACCTATATTTTACTCTATCTTCTTCTTCTGCATTATTAAAAGGTTATTTGCTCTTGCTCTTTATTGATCTGCACTTTCTAGAATCACACTATGCTTTCTACTTCACGCCACGGTACTTCAATCCTTATTCATATTGTACTTTATGTCCTTTTGAATTATAGATTAGAGGCCTTTTTTTTTTGCCTTCTGAAAACTCGTGTAAGATTTCTGATACTAAACTCAACTTCCAACTTCATCACAGGACAGCAACCTAACCTTCCTCATATTTTACTTTTTTTCTACAATTTCAATTCTAAAGAGATTATAAGTCGTTTTTTTTACCTTCTTATAACTCGTCTAAACTTTCTTAACCTCGCCAACTTCTAACTTCATCACAGAACCGATATCTAACCAACTTCATATCTTATTTTTTTCCTAACATTTCAATTTTATTAAAGAGGTTAGAAGTCGTTGTTTACCTTCTGATATCTCGTCTAAACTTCCTTACACTCGCCAACTTCTAACTTCAGCACAGAACAGCAACCTAACCTTCCTGATATTTTACTTTTTTCCTCCTTTAAAGAGATTAGAAGTTGTTTTTTTGCCTTTTCATAATTCGTCTAAACTTTCTGGTACTAAACTCAACCTCCAACTTCATCACAGAACAGCAATCTAACCTTCTTCATATTTTACTTATTTATTTTCGTATTTATTTCATTTTGCCCTCTGCTCGAGCGTTTGTACTTTCTGCAACTACACTTGACATCCTCTTTCATCCCGGCACGGTAACTTTAACTTTACGTATCCATATTTCTTTTTTTTTTTTTGTCATTTTGCATTAGCTGATTTTGCCTTCTGATTTATCTTTTACACTTTCTCAAACTCAACTCAACTTCCTCCTTCATGTCGACACGGTGCTTTAATCTACGTATTCATATCTTACTTTTTGTTCTTTTGCGTTAGTTGATTTCCCTTTCTGATTCATCTTTTACACTTTCTCACACTCAACTCAACTTCCTTCTTCATCCTTACACGGTATTTTAATCTACGTATTCATATTTTTATTTTCTGTTGCATTATTTGATTTCGCGTTCTGATTTGTCACCTACACTTCCTCCTTTCCGTCTTTCCCATCACAACATTTTAACTTCAGTTCTTCTTCTGCTTCTCCTACTTTCTATTCTTTCTCCTGCTTTTTTCTTCTTTCTCTCTTTTCTCATCCCTTGTTGCTCCTCTTTAATTCTAATCCTTGTTCCTTTTTCTTATCGCTTCTCTTCCTCCTCCTTCTTTCTGGGTCAACTCGACTTGCTCCTTCATCTCGACACGGTACTTTAATCTACGTATTCATATTTATTTTTTTGTCCTTTTGCATTATTTGATTTCGCATTCTGATTTGTCACTTAACACTTTCTGGGTCACCTCAACTTCCTCCTTCATCCTTACACGGTACTTTAGTCTACGTATTTATATTTTACTTTTTGTCATTTTGCATTAGTTAATTTCCCTCTCTGATTCGTCTTCTGTACCAGCCAATACTACACTCGACTTCCTTCTTCATCCCGGCACGGTACTGTAATCTACGTTTTCATATCGCACTTTTTGTCAGATTGCATTAGGCGATTTCCATTTCTGATTCGTCTTCTGTACCAGCCTATTAATACTACACTCGCCTTCCTCCTTCATCCCGGTACGGTACTGTAATCTACGTTTTCATATCGCACTTTTTGTCAGATTGCATTAGTCGATATCCCTTTCTGATTTGTCTTCTGTACCAGCCAATACTACACTCGACTTCCTTCTTCATCCCGGCACGGTCACTGAACCTTACTGTAATCTACGTATTCATATCTCACTTTTTGTCATTTTGCATTAGTCATTTCCATTTCTGATTCGTCTTCTGTACCAGCCAATACTACACTCGACTTCCTACCTCATCCCGGCACGGTCATTGAACCTTCCTGCGACTTCACTTTTTTTTTTCTCCTTTTGCATTATCAGACGACTTGAAAGGTCATCTGTTGGTGCTCTTTTGGCGATGCTCTTTCGTGCAAGCAAGGACGTGAAGAGAAGAAAATAAAGGACAAGAAAAAAATCAACAAAGCTCTCGGTAATTCATCTTGTTTTTTTCTTCCATTTTTTTCAGGTTAATTATTTCTGTCTTCTTGCTGCAGTGTGTATGACCCCAATTTTCTTAAGAGGTTTTACTTATCTTTAGTCTATATTGGTGTTTATTCCTTTCCTCTTGTTCCTCTTTATTCTCTCGTCCTCCTCTTTATTCTCTCTTCCTCCTCCTTTTTGTCTTTCCCATCACAACATTTTAACCTCATTTCTTCTTCTGGTTTTACTTCCTATTCTTCTTTCTTATTTTTTTTCCTCTTTCTTTTTTCTCTTTTTTTCAAATTTTTCTCATTCATTGTTCCTCTTCTTATATTCTCATTCTTCTTCTTTTTCCCTTTCTTTCATCCTTTTTTCCTCTTTTTTCATCCTTTTTTCCTCTTTTTTTTCTCATTCCTTGTTCCTTCTCTGCGTACATTTATAATTTATTCAACATTTTAACCTAGTTTCTTTCTTCTCCTCCTCCTCCTCCTTCTCTTATTCCCAAACTTCTGCGTACATTTATAATTTATTCAACATTTTAACCTAGTTTCTTTCTTCTTTCTCCTCCTCCTCCTTCTCTTATTCCCAAACTTCTTCTTACTCTTGTTCGTCGTTTTCTTTCTCTCCTGCTGTTCTTCTCTCCTTCTCGACCTCTTCCTCTTTCTCAGCCTTTTCCTCCTCCTCCTCCTCCTCTCCATCACAACCTAAATGACCCTTTCCTACTAGTTATGCCACAATTTAACATCCCCTCCTACCTCATTCTCTTCTCTTTTCTTAATTATTTTCCTCCGCCGTCCATCATCTGCCTGTCCCTCCGTCTGTCTGTGTCTAACTTGCCATAGAAAACCACCTGCTCTTTCCTTTCTTTCTTTTCTTCCTTTTCCTTATTGTCTGTCTGTTCGTCCGTCTGTTTAATTTGCCACATAAATCCCCCTGCTTTTCCTTTCCTTCTTTCTCTTTTCCCATCGAGTCTGTCTGTCTGTCTGTCTCTCCGTCTGTTATTCTGTCTTTTCTTTCTTTTCTTCCTCTTTCCTCCCATCTGTCTGTCTGTCTATCTGTTTCACGCCATGGAAATTCCAATATCTTTCCTTTCCTTCTTTCCTTTCCTATTTCCATTCTGTTTGTGTTCGTCCCTTTTTTCCTCTCCTTTGTCATCAACTCTCTCTCTCTCTCTCTCTCTCTCTCTCTCTCTCTCTCTCTCTCTCTCTCTCTCTCTCTCTCTCTCTCTGTATGTGTCTGTTCGTCCCTTTGTCTCTTCCTCTTCTTCTCTTCCCTTCCCTTCTTTTTCTTCTCTTCCCTTCCCTTCTTTTTCTTCTCTTTCTTCCCTTCTTTTTCTCTTTCTCCCCTCTTCTTCTCTTCCCTTCTTTTTTTTCTTTCTTCCCTCTTCTTCTCTTTCCTTTTTTTCTCTCTTTCCCATCATTTACCTGTCCGCCTCTGCCCGTCTATCCATCCGTCTGTTTCACTTGCTACAGAAAGCCTCATGATCTGTTATTCTTTCCTTCCGCCTTCTCATCATCTGTCTATCTATTTGTCCGTGTGTCTGTGTCTGTCCGTCTCTATGTCTGCCTCCCTCGCCCTGGAAATCAATGTTCTTCCTTCCCCGCGCCTAGACATGCACTGCTCGCCTGGTGGTTGCCCTCTCTGCGGTATTTGGGTCAGCACGGAGGCGGCCACTTAGCGGAAATCGAAGGAGGCACAACAAACCCTCCTGGCGCAAGGATAACACTTCCTCGCACTCACTCTCTGGCCAGGGCTTCGATACCCCCTCCACCGCCTGTTTACCTCTCTCTCTCTCTTCAGCCGACGTTCCTATCGATTGGGATACGTAATTGCTTCATTATTTGCCTGCTAAATGCTCTTAAACACTCTTGCTACGTTGCTGATTAAGGTCGAGGCTTTGTGGTGTTTTTTTGGGTGGTTTTGATGGATGGAAATTAACCTTGAAACGTCGAATTGTCATGAAACTTCGATTTATCATCATCATCATCTATCATTGGTTCCCTGTACTACAAAGGCCTTTCCCAACGTCCTTCCTTTCTCATCGATTTTCATGTCTTCAGTTAATGATTTTTTTCTGTTTGATTGGCGAGAAGTAACCTTGAAACATCGACTTATCATCATCAGCAATATAATACAAGGCCTTTCCCAACGTCCTCCCTCTCTCATCGATTTTCATGTCTCCAGTTAATGATTATTTTTTTCTGTGTTTTGATTGGCGAGAAGTAACATTGAAACACTGACTTGCCATCATTATCATCAGCAACACAATACAAAGGCCTTTCCCAACGTCCTCCCTCTCTCATCGTCTTTCATATCTACAGCTAATAAGTTTTTTTTGTGTTTTTGATTGACGAGAACTAACATTGAAACATCGACTATAAAAAAAAAATAATCATCATCAACTCCTACTATCACAACGGTACAAAGGCCTTTCCCAACGTCCTCAATATCTTTCTTTTTTTCATTTCTCCACCTGCTTCTCTGTCTGATGTTAGCGCACTCCACCCTGCTCCGGGAAATGCTCGAAGTTCGTCGCTCTAGCAATTCTCTGTCAGACTGTCTGCCCTGAATCCTTGGGGTACCACTCTGCTGTTATTTCCTTATTATGAGTGTCGTTGCTTACGTGAATATTGGAAGGTTAGTATAGGTCTCTCTCTCTCTCTCTCTCTCTCTCTCTCTCTCTCTCTCTCTCTCTATTCTTTTACTTGCTTTTCATTGTTATTTTTGCTACTCATTTTCGTTTAATCATTCTCTTTCCTTCTCGTTCTCTCAACAGTCCTTCTTCACTACGATTCTGTCTTCTTTCCTAGTCTTCTATTACTCTCTCTCTCTCTATTCTTTTACTTGCTTTTCATTGTTATTTCTGCTACTCATTTTCGTTTAATCATTCTCTTTTCTTCTCGTTCTCTCAATCGTCCTTCTTTCCTAGTCTTCTATTACTCTCTCTCTCTCTCTCGACCTTCTTTTTTTTGCTCTTTTTGATCGATGACACATGCGAAGGCGAAAATATCTGAGAGTAACGACCGCAATTGCTTTTTTTTTTACGCTTGCTTTAAAATAGAATAATTTGCTTGTATTTCACTCACGAAGATAAAAGGTCGCCAGTGGAAATATTGACAGCGAAGCACAGGATTGTTTTTTTTTTCTTCTTTTATCTCGCTTGCTGAACTGTGTAGATGACGACTTACATATCAGATACAAATTTAAAGGTCGCTGGTTATCTATGCAACGAGGACGGCTGGTGACGGGCAAAAAGCGAAAAATAATAGAGTAAATAAAAATAATAAAAATAGAAAAAAAATAATAAGTTAAAAAAAAAATATAGAACAAAATGAATAAAAAAAAATAATAATAGTGAACGTTTGACACTTGAGGGAGAAGAAAAAATAAAAGAATAAATAAAAAAAAAAGGTAAAAAATAATACTACAAAAAAATAAGTAAACACACACACACACACACACACACACACACACACACACACACACACACACACACACACACACACACACACACACACACACACACACACACACACACACACACACACACACACACACACACACACACACACACATGCTCTAATTCTGCCGAGTAAAAAGTCACGGTGCGAATGTATAGACGCGACTGATATAACGATTGCCAATACTTGAAAGAAAAGATAAAATAAAACACGTGCCCCCATTCCGCTTACTAAAAGGTCACGGCAAAAGGAACAAAAGTAGATAATAAAAAAAAGTAGACTAAAAAACACTAAAATAAACAACAACAAAATAAAATAAAAGATAAACTAAAATATAATATGAATTAAAATATACACACACATAAATAAATGATTAAGATAAATAAGTAAATAAAATTACGAAAAAACAACTTTGAAATGATTATGCAGTTCACTCAAGAATTACTAGTTTATACATCGGCATTTTGCAACTATTAATAACACCGCCATTACTTAACTTTAAATAAATTCTTCCGTTCACTCTAGAATTATTAGACCGAAACAGAATTAGCCTCCAGACCGGCATTTTGTAATTATTTATGATCTCAGCTTCACTGTAACTAAAAATAAATTCAACCGTTCACTCAAGAATTATAAGAACGAAACAGAATTAGCCTCAAAATCGGCATTTCCTGACTGTTTCTGACCTTAACTCCTTTTAAACTAGACACTGACAGCACAGCAACTTTTGAGTTAGTGTTACGTTGGTCAATACCTCCCGTAACTTACACTCGTATTCTCAGACACTTACGGTTCTCACAACACACAAAAAATCCAAATACCACCAAAAAGTTAGAAAAAATGGTAGCACAGTGACAGCACGGTAGAGGAAGTCCATCATCAAAGCCTCATAAAATTAACATCAACAGGCCAGATTAAGAAACGCTGCTCCGGTGATGATATAAAAAGAATGTCATTACGAAGCATCACCTTACCTTATGTTATTGTAGACGCTGGGGTGGAAGTTCTTCTTCAGAAAGAACTCCAACTTATTGTTCTTCGCTTTCTCTCTGGCAGTCATCGCGGCGAGGAGAGAGGAAGGAGGGGGCGGGAGGGGAGGAGCAGGCACCAGGACGCAGGAACACCAACTCGTAATCTAGGGCACATCATCCTCACATCACGCTGAGAGAGGTCGGCGCGTGGTCGGAGAAGGGTCGGCGAGCGTCGGCGACCAGTTTGTTTTTGTTCTTCGGCGACTCAGCCCCCACCAGCCCCCTGACGTCCATAGTCCAGGGTGGTGCGAGGGTGTGGGGGGAGAGGGCCTGTCTGCCTCCCTCCCTCTCTCTCAGACAGTTAATCCTGCAAAATGACAATAAACCTCCATTTAGGCCGAGACGCAGCGGCTATTACACACACACACACACACACACACACACACACACACACACACACACACTTTAAGAGGAGAGGCTCTATTGTTGTTGATGTTGTTGTTGTTGCTGGTGGTAAATGATTGATGATTATGGTGGTGTTGGTGGTGGTGATTGTAGTGGTGCTATCGGAGTGGTCGTTAAGGTAGTGGTGGTGGTAGTGGTGGTGATGACAGTGGTGGTGGTGATGTATGAATGGTGATAAGTGATGGTGGTAGATGGTGATGGAGGTGGTAGTGATCATAGTAGTATATATCCTGGTAATGGTGAAGGTACTGATGATGGAGGTCGTTGTAGTAGTAATAGTAGTAGAAGAAGTAGTAGTAATAGTAGTAGTGGTGGTAGTGGTGGTGGTGGCGTCGTGTGGTGGGATGTGTATGCGTGACAGTACGTTACGTGTTCATTTCAAGTTGTGTCCCTTGCTGACCGCCCCCCTCCCCCCAACACACTGCAACCTTCACCCCCGCACCCTCGCACGGTCACGCCAGCAGCCACCGACCGCACGTGGGGAAGGTAATCCTTATTCTGAGACGCCTTCGGCCCTCACAACAAAAAAAATCCAAGGCCCATAACGGAGATTAGTCGGGTTCTCACGAGTCTGTTTTGCGGTCATGGTGCAGAAGGCTTGTCCAGCTATCACTAGGCTCAAAAACACTACCCGAGGATATACTGACACAACCTCTACGAAAGCCTGATGGTGGGTGTGTACCTAAGCCTTGAAATGTTTGAGAATATGCCCCTCGTTTTTTTTTTTTTTTTTTTTTTTTTTTTACAGCAAGGGAGGAAGCTCAAGGGCAAACACAAGGACAGCAACAACAGAAGCCTGCTAGTCGCTGCTCCGATGTGTATAAGCGACTGACATAACGATTGGCAATACTTGAAAATGAACATAAAACATACGCTCTAATTCCGCTGACTAAAATGTCACATAAAAAAGTAAACATATAAATGAATAATTAATAGAAAAAAAAAAACCGAAAGCCCAAAAGCGAGGTACACACAGATTATAAGGTCTTTGTCTCTTAAATCCTAACCTAACCTAACCTAACTTAATCTGGTTTACCACGTGTCAACTGCAAGGCTAAAGAGGATCAATATATAGATTCAATACCACCTGTGACGTCAATAGAATAAACAAGATATACATACAGGTAACCACAGCCATCAATACTTCATACAAGGTCATCGAAAACACCATCATCACCATCAACTAGGCAGCTCAAGGCCAAAAACAAGGACAATAACAACAACAAAAGCCTGCTAACCGCTGCTCCGAGCAAAAGTAGAAAAAACAACATCGAAAGCCCAAAAGCGAGGTACCCACACATTATAAGTTTTTTGTCTCTCTTAAAACCTAACCTAACCTAACCTAACTTAATCTGGTTTACCACGTGTCAACTGCAAGGCTAAAGAGGATCAATATATAGATTCAATACCACTTGTGAAGTCTATAGAATAAATGAGATACACATACAGATAACCACAGCCATCAATACTTCTTACAAGGTCATCGAAAACATCATCATCATCATCAACTAGGCAGCTCAAGGGCAAAAACAAGGACAATAACAACAACAAAAGCCTGCTAGTCGCTGCTCCGAACAAAAGTAGAAAAAACAACATCGAAAGCCCAAATGCGAGGTACCCACACATTATAAGGTCTTTGTCTATCTTAAAACCTATCCTAACCTAACCTAACCTAACCTAACCTAACCTAGCTTAATCTAGTTTACCACATGTCAACTGCAAGGCTTAAAGAAGATCAATATCACCTGTGACGTCTATAGAATAAACGAGATACACATACAGATAACCAAAAGCCATCAATACTTCTTACAAGGTCATCGAAAACATCATCACCATCATCATCATCAACTAGGCAGCTCAAGGCCAAAAACAAGGACAACAACAACAAAAGCCTGCTAGTCGCTCGCTGCTCCGAACAAAAGTAGAAAAAACAACATCGAAAGCCCAAAAGCAAGGTACCCACACATTATAAGGTCTTTGTCTCTCTTAAAACCTAACCTAACCTAACCTAACTTAATCTAGTTTACCACGTGTCAACTGCAAGGCTAAAGAGGATCAATATATAGATTCAATACCACCTGTGACGTCTATAGAATAAATGAGATATACATACAGATAACCAAAAGCCATTAATACTTCTTACAAGGTCATCGAAAACACCATCATCATCATCAACTAGGCAGCTCAAGGCCAAAAACAAGGACAACAACAACAAAAGCCTGCTAGTCGCTCGCTGCTCCGAACAAAAGTAGAAAAAACAACATCGAAAGCCCAAAAGCGAGGTACCCACTTTTTGTCTCTCTTAAAACCTAACCTAACCTAACCTAACTTAATCTAATTTACCACGTGTCAACTGCAAGGCTTAAAGATGAGCAATACCACCTGTGACGTCTGTAGAATAAACAAGATATACATACAGGTAACCACAGCCATCAATACTTCTTACAAGGTCATCGAAAACATCATCATCATCATCAGCTACCTCATTTTTACGGTACAGAAAGCAGCTCAATGATAAAATATAAGAAAATACCCCAAAACCCGCACGTATGACAGCGAGATGAGCAAAATGAGAGGATCAGAATTCGGTCGGAGATGTGTCGATGTGAAAACTAGGTCGTATATTATTTTCTACCGACAAATTGTATTATTAGCCAAGAATTTACTCTCCCATTACTTTGGTCATATACACATATATACAGACAGTCGCTATTAATACTTCATAATAAACTTGTCCCCCCTAAAAAAAACCCAGCAAACAAACAGACAATCGCTATTAATACTTCATAATAAACTTGCCCCCCTAAAAAAACCCAGCAAACATACAGACAGTCGCTATTAATACTTCATAATAAACTTGCCCCCCCTAAAAAAAACAGCAAACATACAGACAGTCGCTATTAATACTTCATAATAAACTTGTCCCCCCTAAAAAACCCAGCAAACATACAGACAGTCGCTATTAATACTTCATAATAAACTTGTCTCCCCTAAAAAAACCCAGCAAACATACAGACAGTCGCTATTAATACTTCATAATAAACTTGTCTCCCCTAAAAAACCCAGCAAACATACAGACAGTCGCTATTAATACTTCATAATAAACTTGTCTCCCCTAAAAAAAACCCAGCAAACATACAGACAGTCGCTATTAATACTTCATAATAAACTTGCCCCCCCTAAAAAACCCCAGCAAACATACAGACAGTCGCTATTAATACTTCATAATAAACTTGTCTCCCCTAAAAAAACCCAGCAGATATACAGACAGTCGCTATTAATACTTCATAATAAACTTGTCTCCCCTAAAAAACCCAGCAAACATACAGACAGTCGCTATTAATACTTCATAATAAACTTGCCCCCCCTAAAAAAAAACAGCAAATATACAGACAGTCGCTATTAATACTTCATAATAAACTTGTCTCCCCTAAAAAACCAGCAAACATACAGACAGTCGCTATTAATACTTCATAATAAACTTGTCTCCTAAAAAACCAGCAAACATACAGACAGTCGCTATTAATACTTCATAATAAACTTGCCCCCCCTAAAGAACCCCAGCAAACATACAGACAGTCGCTATTAATACTTCATAATAAACTTGCCCCCCCTAAAAAAAACCAGCAAACATACAGACAGTCGCTATTAATACTTCATAATAAACTTGTCTCCCCTAAAAAAAAAACAGCAAACAAACAGACAGTCGCTATTAATACTTCATAATAAACTTGTCTCCCCTAAAAAAACCTGCAAATATACAGACAGTCGCTATTAATACTTCATAATAAACTTGTCTCCCCTAAAAAAAACCCAGCAAACATACAGACAGTCGCTATTAATACTTCATAATAATCTTGCCCCCCCTAAAAAAACCCAGCAAAGCACCGCATAAGCAAAATAGTAATAAGATCGTATATTTCCACTTCAAAGTCTATCATCAGCCAAGAATTTACTGCTGGTTATATTACTCAGTTGAACAAGGTAATCACATAACAGTGCCTATCAATACTCTATCCTGAGCCTGCCTAACATAGTGAAGCATCGAATAACTCATCAAAACACGACCACATATTAGAAACTCGAACCATCAATTTACTCCCCGTCACACACACACACACACACACACACAAAGAGTCATCATCAACCCTTCCTAACCTGGTCTACCAAAATCACAACGAACCTCAAATACCTTCCACTCAGCCATAACAATCTAGCTTCCGTCACTTGGCTTACATAAACAAGACAATCACAACCACACAAACACACACAAATGTACAGTCGTCGTTACTTCATCCTTACCCTATATAAACAACATAATAGGAATATACGGTCGTCAAGAGTGGGAGAGACTCATAGCCCGTCCAACTCCCTTAAGGAAAAATAAGGAGGTTAAACGAAAAGACGAAGAAAAAGACGACGACGAAGAAGAAGAAAAAGGAGAAGAAAAAGGAAATGAAAAACAACAAGACGAAGAATACTAATACGAAAACGAAGGCGAAGGAAGAAAGAAAGGAAGGAAGGAAGGAAAGAAGGAAGCAAAGAATGTAGGAAAGGAAAGAAGGAAGCAAAGAATGTAGGAAAGGAAAGGGATGAAGGGAAAGTAGGAAAAGAGGAGAGGGGAAGGAAGGGGGGAAAGAGGAGAGGAAAAAGGAAGGAAGGTAGGAAGGAAGGAAAGAAGCAAAGAATGTAGGAAAGGGACAAAAGGAAAGAAGGAAAAGAGGGAAGGAATGGGGAAAAGAGGAGAGGAAAAAGGAAGGAAGGAAGGAAAGAAGGGAGAGGAAAGGAGACGAAAGGAAGGTAGGAAGAAGATACAGACTAAGAAGAAGACGAAGAAGAAGGCGAAAAAGATGAAAGAAATACCAACAACCATCAAATACCTCTCACGCCAGCCCCGAACAATCCCCCCACCCACCCATCCCCTGTCACCTCGCTCCCCCCCCTGCCGCAGCTTTCCGTGTACAAGGCCGCCCTGAGCCCCAATTATCCCGCTGTTTAGTCACTTTTTCCGCCCCCCCGCCACGGTTCGCTGAATGGTCCCGCGCGGCTCGAAGCTCCGGGAAACGTGTCTCGACTCCCCGGAACCGCTTTGCTTTTCACTGATCCGGATTCTTTTTCCTTTTTTTTTTTTACCCTTCGTCCACATTCTTTCGTAGCTTAGGACTCACGAATGTTGTTGTTTGTTATTTTTTCTCCTTTTACTGACGTGTTTATTGGTCGTGAGGAAGGTTAGTGTTTTATCCGCCGTGACGAGGATAGAGTAGAGAAGAATAGTGAAGATTAGTTTGTACGTGTTTGTAAAGTATGTTGCTATTTTCTTTTTTTTAACTGTCTCATGCAATAGTTTCTCTTAGCATTGATTTTTTTCTACTTATTCTTTTTCTTTTTTTTGCCTTTCTCATACTCCATTCCTCCTCCTCCTCCTCCTTTTTCCTTTTATCTTCATTTTTCTTTTAACTTTCGTGCATTACTTTCTCTCAGTGTTATTTTTTTGTCTATTTCTATTTGTCCTCCTCATTGTCTTTCTACTCTGATCTTTCTACTTCTTTTCTTCGTATCTTCCTCCTCTTTCCTTTTTTTTCCCGTTTCTTCCTGTCCTCTCCTTTTCCTATTTTCCTCCCCTTTCTCCTTTTTTCTTTCCTCCGTTTCATTCTCCTTCTCCTCTTTCTACATCTCTACTCTTTCTCCTCCTTTGTTTCTTCCTCTTTCTCCTCTCTCCTTTTTTTCCCGTTTCTTCCTGCCCTCTTCTTTTCCTTCTTTCCTCCCCTTTCCTCATTTTCTTTTCCTCCATCTTCTCCTCCTCCTCTTCCTGCATCTCTAATCTTTCTCCTTCTTTGTTTCTTCCTCCTCTCTCCTTCTTTTTCCCATTTCTTCCTGGCCTCTCCTTTTCCTCGTTTCCTCCCCTTCCTCCTTTTCTTTCCTCCATTTCATTCTCCTCCTTCTCCTCTTCCTACATCTCTACTCTAATCTTTCTCCTTCTTTGTTTCTTCCTCTTCCTCCTCTCTCCTTTTTCTCGTTTCTTCCTGCCCTTTCCTTTTTCTCGTTTCCATCTCTTCCTCCTTCTTCTTTTTCTCTATTTCATTCTCCTCCTCCTCCTCTTCCTGCATCTCTACTCTAATCTTTCTCCTCCTTTGTTTCTTCCTCTTCCTCCTCTCTCCTTCTTTTTCCCGTTTCTTCCTGCCCTTTCCTTTTCCTCGTTTCCATCTCTTCCTCCTTTTTCTTTTTCTCCTCCTCCTCCTCCTCCTCCTCCTCCTCCATCTACCTATGTACCTGTGTGTTCTCAGTGACACACCCACACCCACACACACCCACACCCACACATACACGAAGCACTGACTTCGCCTCCCTCAACTGGCGGGGTTCTCGGAAAAGCATGGACGATTTTCGCATAATTTAAGCAATTACATGAATTATAATTATTTTTTAGGGCAAGAAGCATCACGAGGCAATGGCCGTGTTGGTGCTGGTGGTGCTTTTTGGTGCTGAAATTGGTGCTTTATGATGTTGAAACTGGGTCTTTTATTTTATTATTATTTTTTTTTTTACAAAGGAGACAGCTCAAGGGAACAAAAAATAGGAAATAATAATTAAAAAAAGCCCGCTACTCGCTGCTCCTAAAACGAATCCAAGGAGGTGGCCGAAAGAGGGGAGGAGAGGTGTCCTGATACTGTGGTACTGAAACTGGTGAAACTGATACTTTTAGGTGTTGAAACTGGTGCTTTTATTTGAAACTGGCTCTTTGTGGTGTTGAAACTGGTGCTTTTATTTGAAACTGGCTCTTTGTGGTGTTGAAACTGGTGCTTTTATTTGAAACTGGCTCTTTGTGGTGTTGAAACTGGTGCTTTTATTTGAAACTGGCTCTTTGTGGTGTTGAAACTGGTGAAACTGATACTTTTAGGTGTTGAAACTGGTGCTTTTATTGGAAACGGGCTCTTTGTGGTGTTGAAACTGGTGAAACTGACAATTTAAGATGTTGAAACTGGGGAGCTTTACTTTTTGGTGCAGAAGCTGGTGTTTTTTGGTGTTGAAACTGATGACATTTGTTGAAATTGAAGCTTTTGGGCATTGAAAGTGGCTATTTTGCGGTGCTGAAACAGGAGCTTTTAACAGAAACAGGTCATTTTTCACCCGCCCTTTATGCCGAAACTGGTTATTTTTAGTGCTGCTTAAACTATACTATCTTGGTGTTGATCCTAATAATGGTAATAGTAGCGATGTCACGGCGCTACAATGGTGCCACTGCGGGGGCCTAAGGGGCGTTATAGTTATCAAGGAGAGTGATCCATCGTGCGAGGCAGCCCCGTCGTTAACTGTGAGGTGAGGCAAGGAGGAGGGAAGGGAAGAGGAGGGGATGGGAAGGGAAGGGGAGGAGGAAGTGAGGCAAGGAAGAGGGAAGGGATGGGAAGGGAAGGGGAGGAGGAAGGAGAAGTAAAGAGAGGGGAAGGGGGATCGGAAGGGTTGAGAAATAGAGGAGGAAGGGGAGGGAGAAGGGATGGAAGGGGAAGAGGAAGGGAAGGATAAAGAGAGGGGAAGGGGAGCAAAGATAATGGGTGTGCAGGTTAGGGAAGGGAGGGGAAGGGAAGGGAAGGGAAGGGAAGGGAAGGAATAGGAATAAGAAAGAAAGGGAAGAGAAAGGTAATTAAGGAAAGGGAAATGAATAAGAAGAGAAGGGAAGGAAAAGGAAAGGTATGAGATGGGAAAAGAAAGGAATGAGAAGGAAATGGATGGAATGGAAAGGGAAGAAAAGAGAAGGGAAGGGAAAGGAATAGAAAGGAATGGAAGGGAAGGAAAAGGAAAGGAATGAAAATGAAATGGCTGGAATGGAAAGGGAAGAAAAGAGAAGGGAAGGGAAAGAAATCGACAGGAATGGAAGGGAAGGAAAAGGAAAGGAATGAGAAGGAAATGGATGGAGTGGAAAGGAAAGAAATGGAAAGAGAAAGGAATAGAGAGGAATGGAAGAGAAGATAAAGGAATGACGACAGAGAGAAAAAAATAAGAGAAAGGAAAGGAAAAGGAAAGTACTGTAATGACGAAGGAGAAGAGTAGTAGAAAAAAAAGAAAAGGCAAAACAACAAAGGGAACGTAAGAAAGGACAGGTAATGAAAAGTGTGAAGGTGAAGGTCAAGCCAGGTAGAGTGACGTCAAGTTCAGGTGAGTGAGGCAATTAAAAGCGGGACAGGTAAGGGTGGCGCATTCTCAGGTAACAATGACAAAGTGGAGCCAGGTGAGGTAGGGGGAAAGGTGAGATAGAAAGTACAGGTAAGGACTGAGGAAGAGGAAGGAAAGGGGAAGAGGAAAGAGAGGGGAAGGGAAGGGAGAGAGAGGGGAAGGGAAGGGAAGGGAGAGAGAGGGGAAGGGAAGGGAAAGAGAGGGGAAGGGAAGGGAAGGGAAAGAGAGGGGAAGGGAAGGGAAGGGAAAGAGAAGGGAAGGGAAAGAGAGGGGAAGGGAAGGGAAGAGAGGGGAAGGAAGGAAGGGAGAGAAGGAAGGGAGAGAGAGGGAAGGAAGGGAAAGAGAGGGGAAGGAAGGAAGAGAGGGAAGGAAGGAAGGAAAGAGAAGGAAGGGAAGAGAGGAAGGGAAGGAAGGAAAGAGAAGGGAAGGAAAGAGAGGAAGGGAAGGAAGGAAAGAGGGAAGGAAGGAAGGAAAGAGAGGGAAGGAAGGAAAGAAGGGAAGGAGAGAGAGGGAAGGAAGGAAGGAAAGAGAAGGAAGGGAAAGAGAGGGAAGGGAAGGGTAAGAGAAGGGAAGGGAGAGAGAGGGAAGGGAAGGGAGAGAGAGGGAAGGGAAGGGAAAGAGAGGGGAAGGAAGGAAAGGAGGGGAAGGGAAGAGGGAGAGGAAGGGAAGAGAGGGAAGGAAGGAAGGGAAGGAAGGGAAGGGAAGGAAGGAAGGAAGGAAGGAAGGGAAAGAGAGGGAAGGGATGGGAAGGGAAGGGAAGGGAAGGGAAGGGAGAGAGAGGGGAAGGGAAGGGAAGGGAAGGGAAAGAAAGGGGAAAGGAAAGGGAAGGGAAAGAGGAAAGAAACGGGGAAGAGGAATGGAAGGGACAGAATAGGTAAATAAAGGTAAAATAAAAGCAGAATCAAGAGAAAGGAAAGAAAGAAAGAAAAGGAAGGAAGGAAGGAAGGAAGCAAAGGATGTAGGAATGGAAAGGAGACAAAAGGAAAGTAAAAAAAGGAGAAAGGAAGGAAGGGGGAAAGAGGAGAGGAAAAGGGAGGATGGATAGAAGGAAGGAAGGAAAGAAAGAAGTGATGAAGGGAATGGAAAAAAGACGAAAGGAAGCAAGGCAAAGAGGGAAAGGAAAAGGAAGGAAGGAAGGAAGGAAGGAAAGAATGTGGGAAAGGAAAGGGGACGAAAGGATGGTAGGAAAAGAGGAGAGGGGAAGGAAGGGGGAAAAAAGGAAAAGAAAAAGGAAGGAGGGAAGAAGGAAGGAAAGAAGGAAGGAAATGAAATGAAAGGAGACGAGAGAAGGTAGGTAAAGAGAGGGAAAGGAAGGAAAGAAGGAAGGAAGGAAGTAAATAAATGACAGGGGACAAAAGGAAGGTAGGAAAAGATGGAGAGGAAAAGGAAGGAAGGAAGAGGTAAAGAAAGGAATGGAAAGAAGAAAAGGTAGAAAAAGAGGAGGGGGAAAAGAGGGGAGGAAACAAGGAAGGAAGGAAGGAAGGAAGTAAATGAAGGGGGACGAAAGGAAAGTAGGAAAAGAGGGAGAGGAAAAGGAAGGAAGGAAGAGGTAAAGAAAGGAATGGAAAAAAGAAAAGGTAGGAAAAGAGGAGGGAGACAGGTGGGAAGGAAGTACAGAAAATGAAATAAAAACGAATGAAATGAAAGTAAAAGTAGGAAAAGAAAGGGAAAGGAAGGAAGAATGTATGAAAGGAAAGGAGGAAATTAAGTCAGGAAAAGAGGGAAAGGATGGAGGAAAGTACAGAAAATGAAATAAAAACGAAGGAAATGAAAGTAAAAATAGGAAAAGCGGAGAGGGAAAGGAACGAAACAAAGAACGTAGGAAAGGAACGGAGGAAATGAAGTCAGGAAAAGAGGGAAAAGATGGAAGGAAACACACAAAAAAATGAAACAAAAACGATAAAACGAAGATAATGAAAGTAAAAGTCTATGATGGATAAGGGGAACAGGTGTGGCCCAGGTAATCGGTGGGGCAGGTGAGGGCGTGGCAAGGTCTTCGTATCGACAGGTAACTCAAACTGTTTACTAATGATACCGAAGGACTTGTATTATATTGCCAGGCTGGAGGTGGGGGAGCGAGGGAGGGAGAACAGGAGGAGAGGAGAAAAGAAAAGGAGGAATATGAGGGAAAGGAAGGAAGAAGGCAAGGAAGAAAATGAGAAATAGAAAGGGAGGTAAGGAAGATAGGTAGGAAAGGAAGAAAGAGGGAGAGGAAGGAAGGAAGGAAGGAATGGTGAAAAGAGGAAAAGGAAGGAGGAAAGGATGCAAGGGAGGGAGGAAAGTAGATAAGAAAGGAAAGGAGAAAAGGAAAGATAGGAGAAGAAGAGGGAAAAAAAGGAGCTGAGAAAAGAAAATGAAGATGATGGAAAGGAAGGAAGGAAGGAGAAACAGAGCAAGGAAGGAAGAAAGAAAGAAAAGTAGGAAAGGAGAGAAAAAGGTGAGATGGGAGGAGAGGAAACGGAAGGAAGGAAGCAAGGAAGGAAAGAAGACAAAAGGAAATAAAGGAAAGGAGGGAAGAAAGGAAGGAAAAGAGACGAAAGGAAAGGAAGAGAAAAAAACAAGAAGGGAAAAGAAAGAAAAAGAAAACGATATAAAAAAATGTAAAAAAGTAAAAAAAAGAAAAGAAAACTATATTGGATACATGATTACACAACGATTATGTAGAACCAGAGAGAGGGGAGAGAGAACAAGAGAGAGAGAGAGAGAGAGAGAGAGAGAGAGAGAGAGAGAGAGAGAGAGAGAGAGAGAGAGAGAGAGAGAGAGAGAGAGAGAGAGAGAGAGAGAGAGAGAGAGAGAGAGAGAGAGAGGTGGCAATCACATGAGACTCACCTGTCCTCCCTCTGTGCACCTGTATGACCTTGGCGAGGAGGGTTAGTGGGTGAGAGAGAGAGAGAGAGAGAGAGAGAGAGAGAGAGAGAGAGAGAGAGAGAGAGAGAGAGAGAGAGAGAGAGAGAGAGAGAGAGAGAGAGAGAGAGAGAGAGAGAGAGAAATGTAGATATAAATTTTTTTTTTTTTACAACAAAGGAGGCAGCTCAAGGGCACACAAAAAGAAACAATAAAAAAGCCTGCTACTGCTGCTCCTAAAAAAGAAACAAAAGAGGTGGCCGAAAGGAAGATCAAATACGGGAGGAGAGGTGTCCTGATACCCTCCTCTTGAAAGAGTTCAAGTCGTAGGCAGGAGGAAATACAGATGAAGGAAGATTGTTCCAGAGTTTACCAGCGTGAGGGATGAAAGAGTGAAGATGCTGGTTAACTCTTGCATGAGGGGTTTGGACAGTATAGGGATGAGCATGAGCAGAAAGTCCAGTGCAGCGGGGCCGCAGGAGGGGGGGAGGCATGCAGTTAGCAAGTTCAGAAGAGCAGTCAGCGTGGAAATATCGATAGAAGATAGAAAGAGAGGTAACATTGCGGCGGAATTTAAGAGGTAGAAGACTATCAGTATGAGGAGGAGAGCTGATGAGACGAAGAGCCTTAGCCTCCACTCTGTCCAGAAGAGCTGTGGTGGAGCCCCCACACATGAGATGCATACTCCATACGAGGGCGGACAAGGCCCCTGTATATGGACAGCAACTGTGCAGGGGAGAAGAACTGGCGGAGACGGTACAGAACGCCCAGCCTCGAGGAAGCTGATTTAGTAAGAGATGAGATATGAAGTTTCCAGTTGAGATTGTGAGTTAAGGATAGACCGAGGATGTTTAGTGTTGAGGAAGGTGATAACTGGGTGTTGTCAAAGAATAGGGGATAGTTGTTTGGAAGATTGTGTCGAGTGGATAGGTGGAGAAACTGTGTTTTTGAGGCAGATAGATAGATAGATAGAGAATGTGGTTATAGATAAAAGATAGATAGATATAAATAAACAAATGTATAAAAAGGAATGAACAAATAGATATATAAAGGCATAAATAAATATAGATAGATAGATAGATAGATAGATAAAAAACAGATTTCCCACAACACATCAATAAAATAAAGTAATGAAATCAATAGAAAAAAAAGAGCAAGAGAGAGAGAGAGAGAGAGAGAGAGAGAGAGAGAGAGAGAGAGAGAGAGAGAGAGAGAGAGAGAGAGAGAGTATATGCATGCGGGCACAAAGGAAGTAGGTCGACAGTAATAACGATGCAGGTGGAAAGAAAAAAGAAGAAAAAAAAATGTAACACGAAACACACACACACACACACACACACACACACACACACACACACACACACACACACACACACACACACACACACACTCGGGTAAATAAAATAATGTGAAAGAATGGAAAAATAAGAGCAACCGTTATTTATTTATTGCAGACAAGTGTTTTTATTTTTTATGTCCAAGTAAATTTAAACGACGGTAAGAGGATTAAAAAGTTCAAGAGGAGTAAAGAGGAAAAGTCAGGCAGTTCAAGAGGAGAAAAGAGAAATTGCCAGGCCGTTCAACACTCCATTCAACCAATCTCGACGTATAAGCCCCGCCCAGCCAGTCCAGCAACCACCAATCAGATTCAACCTTCCCCCAGCATCCACCAATCACAAGCCTTCTGAGTTAGGGAGTGGGCGTGGCTTGCTTGAGAACTGGCCAATGATAGATACTTAAAGAGAAGGAGGGGAGGAGCTTATTTGTGAAGTCAGGCATCCACCAATCACAAGCAGCCAAGTTGGAAAGGGGGCGTGGCTTGCTGGAGGACGGGCCAATGAGATACTTGATGGGGGAAGGGGGAGGGGCGTATCTGCCAAGCTAATGTGAATAGAGTGAACAGAGGGAAGGGAGAGGAATAAAAAGGAATGGAAGGGAAGGTAAAGGAATAAAAAGGAATGGAAGGGCAGGTAAAGGAAAGGTATGAGATGGCAAAAGAAAGGAATGAGAAGGAAATAGATGGAATGGAAAGAGAAGAAAAGAGAAGGGGAGGGAAAGGAGTAGACAGGAATGGAATGGAAGGTAAAGGAATGACAACAGAGAGAAAATAAGGGGAAGGAAAGGAAAAGGAAAGTACTGTAATGACGAAGGAGGACGGTAGGAAAAAAAGAAAAGGCAAAATAACAAAGGAAGTGTATGCGAGAAGTGTGTGACCATTCCGTAGATTGTATTGGAAAGGAGGAAGGCAATGAACGGAGCCGGACTTTTATATGGTATTCCGTCACGTGTGTTATGGGTAAGGTTCTGGGTGTAAACATGTTGGATGGAGGTGAAAGACATAGATATATAGATAGAAAGATTGATAGATAAATGGATAGGGAGTTAGAGGAAGTTAAGCAAGTTTTTTATGATATTGAGCAACGTGGGTTCTGGGTAAGAATTTGGCTGGAGGTAAAAGATATAGATAGATAGAAAGATAGATAGATAAATGGATAGGTAATTAGAGGAAGAAAGTATTTTTTATGATATTGAGTCACGTGGGTTCTGGTTAAGGCTTTGAATGTAAACAAATTGGCTAAAGGTGAAAGACAGATATAGATAGATAGATAGACGGATAGATAGATAGATAGATGGATAGATAGATAGAAGGATATAGATAAATGGATAGGTAGTTACTAGTTAGAGTAAGCAATTTTTTATTATGATATTGAGTCACGTGGGTTCTGGGTAGGGCTTTGAATGTAAACATGTTGACTGGAGGTGAAAGACATAGATAGATAGGTAGATAGATAAATAGATAGATAGATAAATGGATGGGTAATTAGAGAAAGGTAAGCAAGTTTTTTTTATGAGATTGAGCCACGTGGGTTCTGTGTAAGGCTTTGAATGTAAACAAGTTGGATGGAGGTGAAATAGATAGATAGATAGATTGATAGATAGATAGATAAATGAATAGGTAGTTAGAAGAAGGTAAGTAAGTTGTTTTATGATACTGAGTCACGTGGGTTCTGGGCAAGGCTTTGGATGTGAACAAGTTGACTGGAGGATAGATAGATAGATAGGTAGATAGATAGATATAGGGAAAGACAGAGGAAGGTAGGCAAGTTTTCTTCATACTATATTGAGTCACGTGGGTTCTGGGCAAGGCTTTGGATGTGAACAAGTTGACTGGAGGATAGATAGATAGATAGGTAGATAGATAGATAAAGGGAAAGACAGAGGAAGGTAGGCAAGTTTTCTCCATACTATATTGAGTCACGTGGGTTCTGGGTAAGGCTTTGGATGTGAACAAGTTGACTGGAGGATAGATAGATAGATAAAGGGAAAGACAGAGGAAGGTAGGCAAGTTTTCTCCATACTATATTGAGTCACGTGGGTTCTGGGCAAGGCTTTGGATGTGAACAAGTTGGCTGGAGGTGAAAGACATAGATAGATAGGTAGATAGATATCGGCCAAACCAGTAACCCGTTGTTGAGTCTGGATTAGCATGGATTGTTTTTTTTTTTTTGGTTTGTTTTTTCATTTGTTTTTTTCTCCCTTGAGTTGCTTCCTTTACTGTAAAAAAACAACAACAACGAAACACTGCCACCCCAGACTATTCTTTTTCTTTTTTTTCCCTTTGTTTTCGCCCTTGAGCTACTTACAGTAAAAAAATAATAATAATAAACTGCGGCCCCAAATTTTTCTTTATATTGCCAGGATTGTTTTTCTTCTTTTTTTTTCCTCCCTTGAGTTGCTTCCTTTACTGTAAAAAAAAAAAAAAAAAAAAACCCTGCCACCTTTCGTTGCCCTGAGTTGTTGTTTCCTTCACTAAAAAAAAGAAGAAAAAAACCTGTCACCCCAAACTATTCTTTTTTTTTTTATTTGTTTTTGGCCTTGAGCTACTTACTGTAAAGAAAAAAAACACTGCCGCCTCAAACTTTTCTTTATATTGTTTTTCTTCTGTTTTCCCCTTGATATGTTTCCTTAATACTAAAACACCTAAACTGCTTCAATCTTTATTTTTTCCTCTTTTATTTTTCGCCTTGAGCTGTAAAAAAAATGTAAACTCTAAAAAACTGTCAAACTCTAAAAAAACTGTCACACTATACAAAAAACTGTCAAACTATATAAAACTGTCAAACTATAAAAAAAACTGTCAAACTCTATAAAACTGTCAAACTATATAAAAAACTGTCAAACTATACAAAAC